>NC_018390.1:1755134-2017193 GCF_000208865.1 Neospora caninum Liverpool
CGCGGATCCCCCGGGGTCTCTGATGCGCTGTGCTTTCCACTCAGATCTGGCGAGCGAAATTCTCTGCCTTGGCGCATGCAGACATCCAAAAGTAAGCGCGTTCGAGGAAACGACCTGCGCGTTTGCATGCAAAGCGCCAGCTCCTTCTCGGCGTGCCTACATAGCTTCCCGCCTCTTTTCCGGTTGCTCTAGCCTCCTGCCTCTCTGTCTGGTTCTGTGTCTCTGTGTCTCTCCCTCGAAGTCTTTCCCTCTCTTCCTCCTTCTCTCTGTACCTCTATCTGCATGCGAGCAGTATGCATGGACAAGATGTAGCCTACGTCACGATACGCCTAACATCCGAGCGCATGCAAGCATTGATTCGTGTGCATGCAAATACCTATACATTTATACGTACAAATATGTATGCACATGAATGGAACGTGCGCTAGAAACGCATCTCCACTTGTCGATGGCATCAACCGTTGGCCCATTCGAACGTACATCTGCCCATGCATGCGTGTACGGACTAGTGTGAGTAGGGTGGTTCGCATGTCGTTCGGCCCTCATTTTTCCATTCTGCGTGTAGAGCGATGCGGACTTTGGGGAGCCCCAACAAGAACGAATCCGATTCTGTCGATGCTCGCCAAGAACTTGATCTGAAGGTTGGCTGCGCCTTCACCAGGTTTCAGACTCAGTACTTCCAGGTACCCACCGACACGTGTACTCGGCCAGATTCTATTTTACCCGCAAGGGTCAAAGATACACATTTCATGCATCTCTCTGTCTCATGTTCGCGTGTCCATCGACGTCTTTGTCTCTCCCTTCTCTCTGTCTGTCTTTCTGTGTCGCGCGCTGCAACGAGAGAGAGCTAGGCGTTTGTGCACAGACGCATGCAGTTCGGCGTCAAACCGGGAGTCCGGCTCTCTCCCCTCTACAGCTGTTTGTGGAGAGCGTGTGCAAGTGCGGTGCATGCACAGGGAGAGGCTTTCTGGCAGTGTGGTGGTCTCCGTGTCGACGGTCTCGCCGGTTGGCAGGCGCGAGCGGCCTGGGAGAGGAAAGCCGTGGTGCCGTGTGGCTGTGCTTCTCGTTCCTGCATGCGCAACTGCGGCCTCGGCTTGGCGTTCTGTTTCCCTGCGCGGTTGCGTCGCCTCCCAGCGCGCGCCATTCTGCGGCTTCGGCCTTCCGTTCCTGAAGACACCCTGCGCTTGTCTCCTATTCTTCTCGCTTTATCTGACTCTTCTCTCCCTGTCGGTGTCCCTTCTCTTTTTTCGCTTTCCTATCTCACTGGCTCAGGGGAAGTATGGCGATCTGGACGCCTCGCTGGTCTCCTACGGCCCCTGCCAAACTCCGACGCTCCAATTCTGCGTTCAGAGATACGACGACATCCACGCCTTCCAGCCTGAGACTTTCTACACTGTACGAAATTTCCTTTTCCAGCTTCCCCCCTTAGAGCCGTCTGTTTAATCTCGTGCAGAGACGGCGGCCCACGCAGACGCACGTGCACGCAGCAATGTGCACATAGGGCGACCAGGAGTCGGTGCAATCAGCCTCCCTTTCGCACGTCTCTATCGTGAATCACTGCACTCTCCGCCTCTCCGAAGATGCAGCTACATTTGCACATAGCTGTGTCAGTACGGGTACGGATATATCTACCAAACATCCATAACTATATATATATATATATATATATATGTATATGCTTGGGAAGTGTGTGCACGTCTGATGAGAATGTGAGCACTTCTTGACTTTGTTTTGTTCACGTTGTGTCTCTGCCTCTTCCTGGGGCTCCGTGTCGCTTCTTCTCTTTAGCTGGATACGTCGATTCGCGTCGGCGAGCAGGAACTGTTTCTCGACTGGGAGCGCGGCCAGGTCTTCGACTCCGTCGTCGCCCACACGTACAAAGATGTCGTAAGGCTCTCTCTGGCGAGAAAACCTCTCAAGACAGCGAGGCTTCCGTAGCAAGGCATTAAACAGACCTGGCACTGGACGAGTGTATCTTGGACGACTGCATCGCACACTAGAAGAACGCCTCTTCCTCTGCTTTGCGCGTCTCCGGAGCGGTGCAAGGAAAATCTCGGCTTCGCGCACCTTCCCGCGTGTTCCAGCTTGCTCCCCCCCCTTTCTGACGTGTTTTCTTTGCCTGCCACCGCGGCGTCCTCTCGCCTCACCTCGAACGTTTCGTGGCCCGACGGCTCCGCTTTCAGGTTTCTGCGCAAGGCGGCGTCGCCGTCGTTGTCGACGTCTCTGAGAAGGAAGAGAAGTTGCCTCGGCCGCAGGCGCTCAACACGGTGAATATGCTCAAACTCGCCTCGCAGCGCCTCGGTATGGGCCCCCAACAAGCCATGCAGGTGCGCGAGGGCGACGCAAAGGCGGGGAGAGAGCGGCGACGGGAGAGAGAAGGAGTGGAGATAAACAGACAGAAACCAACGAACAGCGATCCAGACAGAGAGAGAGACGTTCAGGGCGAGACAGCGAGGGCGAGAAAGACTGACAAACAGAGACACAAGACCCCAAACGTGGCCAGGCGGCTGTAGAAGCTCCCCCCTTTGGATGGGGGAAGCCACGATGAATATCAGCCGCTTCATATATATATATATATATATATATATATAGGATATTAGAGCCCCCAAAAGCCAGTCCCAACTGAAGTGGAAGCGCGGCTGATTCCTGGAGTCCTGTTTTCCTTTCGTTTCTTCGAGTCACTGTTTCCCTCTTGATCGTTCTTCCCTCGGCCGCGTCGTGAGCGCCTCACTTGTGTAGCTTTGGTTTTCCGGTTCTGTCATCTCGCCATCGGGATTCTCTACATCCTCCGCCCCTCCTTGGCCCCCTCCTCCCCCCCCGTGTTTGTCTCCAAGGATTCTTCTTCCCTTGCATGGTCTCGTTCCATCGACTGGCGTTCTTTACCTTGGTTGTTCTCGTCCCGTGTTCATGCAGACGGCGGAGCGACTGTATCTCTCAGGCATTGTGACTTATCCGAGAACGGAAACTTGCAAATACCCAGACAGCTTCGACCTTCGCGGCACCGCTGCGGCGCAGACCTCGAACCCCTACTGGGGTGGCTACGTCAAAGAGCTGCTTTCGGTAAAAAAAACGCTCCCGTTCGTTTCCTCTACCCTTTTCCTTTCTCGCTTCTTCGCCCTGGCTGCGAGTGAAGTCTCGAAGCCGTCTGCATCCCTGCATCCCACCTTGCCGCTTCGACACACGAGGAGTCCACGAACGCTTTCCTTCTCATGTCGTTTTCCGTTTGTCCTGTCGTCGAGTGGATCTCGCGTTTCTCCGCGAGCAATTCTAGGTTTCCTCCTTTGCGCTCTTCACGAAAAACGCTCCTCTGTTTCTTTCCTCATGTCTTGTCTCGTCTCTGTGGAAGGCTAACGTTGTCTCCGACCGTTTCGCATGCCATAGCGCGTTTGTCTCCCCCTTGTCCTTCCTATCCATCGCTCCCTCTTCGGTTGTACTTCGTCGTCCCGTTCCTCTTGTCTGTCATCTCGTTGCCGCCATTCTGCGTCTTCTGCGTCTCTTCCTCCTTCTTCTCGGTCGCCACCTCCTTGTGCTGGTTTTTATTCTTCACCTTCCCTGTCGCCTCCTGCTTCTTTCTCCTCTTTATCTTTGCCCTCCTTCTCCCCTTCCTTGTCTCCTTCCTCCTTTTCTCCTTCCTTCTTCCCCTTCTTCTTTTTCGTTTCCACCTGTCTCTTCTTCTCTTCCGTCTCCTGCTCATTCTCTCTCTTCGTATTCGCATGCTGCGTTGCCTCCTCCATCTCTCGTTCTTCGCGTCTTCCCCTCGTGGTCTTCACCTTTTCTGTTTCTTGTCCTTCGCCTGTGCCTGGCTGCCTCACTGCTGGCTGACGTCAACAGTGCCGGCTCTTCTCCGCATTCCCTTTCTGTCCCCTCTGTCCCGTTGGGGCCTTCTTCATCCGCCTGTACTACCTCCTCGATCTGTTTTCCTCACTGTTCCAGTCTTCTTTTTCCCTGCTTTCGTTTTCCGTCCAGTCGGGTCTCGCTCGCCCCCGAGACGGCGTGGACGCAGGTGATCACCCCCCGATCACTCCCGTCCGTTCAGCGACTGAGGCTGACGTCGGCGGCGGCGACGCCTGGGCCCTCTACGAGTTGATCACCCGCCACTTCCTCGCCTCCATCAGTCCCGACTGTCGCTTCTTGAAGCGAAAAGTAACCTTCAGCGTCAACGACGAGATCTTCTCGCTCTCCGGTCGCCACATGCTCGACGGCGGATTCACGCGCGTCATGCGAGGCGACGGCATGAAAGATGTCTCCATTCCGGATTTCAGAAAGGGCGACCAAGTCCCCCTGCACAAAGTCGCCGTCGGGGTATGATGCGCCAGCGGAAAAAAGGCAGAGACGAAGAGACAGGGAGAAGCAGAGAGATGCGACGAGCAGAAAAGGGAAGGAAGACACGTGTCGTGTGTCGCGTGGGACCCTAGAGCTCTGTTTGTGTGCGTGAGTGTGTGTGGGATGAACCCTGTTCATTCGCCCTTCCTTTAGCTGGCGTCCTGGCGCCTCGACCTCGTTTTTGTTTCTGCCACGAGGCGCGACGTCGACCGGCTGCGTGCCGCGCGAGAGCCGCAGCCCTGTCTGTGTGTTTATCCCCTCTTTTTGCCGCTCTGTCGCGCGGCCGCTCGCGCCGCCTCAGCTCGCACCGTTTTTCGCGGGGTGCGTTTTTTTTTCTTCTTTTCCCGCAGTCGGGTCAGACGCACCCCCCGCCTTTTCTGTCCGAGTCGGATCTCCTCGGGCTCATGGAGAAGCACGGGATCGGCACAGACGCCTCGATGGCGACGCACATCAACAACATCTGCGAACGAAACTACGTTTCTCTGGTGAGAAGGCGCGTCGAACGGGGTGGGCTGAGACGGGCGGAGAAACGCGCACGTCGCAGCTGAGAGTCTCGAGAGGCGTGTGTGGGTCGACAGCCGCCTTCAAGGTTTCCCGGCCTTCCCCTCCCGCTTCTCCGCTCTGCGCAGGTGTCCAACAGGCGACTGGAGCCGACGAAACTCGGCGTCTGTCTTGTGCACGGCTACATGGCAATCGACCCTGACCTCGTGCTGCCGTCGGTGCGCGCCAGCATCGAAGCCCTCGTCGACGTTATCGCTCAAGGCAAGTCGGTGGACGAAGAGAGGGAACTGGGCACCAAAAGCTCGGCCACGTGCTCGTCGAGAAGCTCAGCGCACTGCTCAGTTCACACGGCGCCTCTTTCCCAGTGTGCCTTTCTCGGGCGTCTTCCTTCGCTCACATGTGGGATCGCGCATCCACCGGCCTGGGCCCGTTGTGGAGCGTTTTGCGCCGATGTGCGCTGTGCCTGATTGGTGCCTGGTTGGTCTCTGATTGGTGTGTGATTTTGCCTGCGTCCTTGCCCAGGAAAGGCCGACCTCGCCGCCGTTGTCACGCACTCGCTGTACATGTTCAAACTCAAGTTTGCTTACTTCCTTCGACAGGTGAGGCTCCCCAGCGGAGAGGAAAACACCCTGTTCTGCCGCCGTCTGTGCTGCGCATCTTCCCGCTTTTTCGTTGTCTCCCACGCGGTTGCTGTCTTGTCCCCCTGCGCTTCCGGCCTCATCGGAACCTTTTCGTCTGTTCTTCAGATTGAACGAATGGACATGCTCTTCGAGGCGAGCTTCACGATGCTCGCGCAGACCGGTAAGAGTGAGCGCGTAGCCTCGCGTGCCGCCCGGGCCCAGTCCTGCGCATCGCCGGTGACTGCCGCGCTCTCGAAGGCCTGCGAACAAGGCCCGAAAGAAACTCGATTCCATATGGCCACGTCTCTCGTCCCTGCGCGTGGGCAAACACATGCGAGTCTCAACACAAGACGTTCAGAATGCATGCGCTTCCTCCGAGCCAGAGCGGCACGAAGGCCAGCGTCCGTTGGGCACATGCCACGACCTGTTCAGATTCACCCAGAGGCAATTATTCCTTTGCACAAACCGTGTGTCTGCCGTTTCCTCCTTCTGGAGACAGGGGCCAGAGGGAGGCGTTGAAGACGTTCGAGTGGCACAGTTTAACCCCGGCTCTCGCCGTTTTGAGGCCCGCTCGTTTGTGCGGGAGTTTTCGTGGGAGACATGTGGAAACGACCGTTATATACTTCAGAGGTAGAAGGTAACGTGGATCCTTATCCACTCTGCTTCCACGAAACGACGGCCTGCGTCTGTGTCGCCTCGTTTCCGGCCTGCAGGGAACGCGCTGTCGCGTTGTGGACGGTGCAATCGGTACATGAATCTCATCACGAAGCGACCGACGCGTTTGCATTGTCGGACCTGCAACGAAACCTACAACATGCCTCCGAATGGGGCAATCAAAGTAGGGTCTTTCGAAAACGCTCGCCAACTCGTGATTGGCGGTTTCCCTTGTCTCCTGTGTCTCGCGCAGCTTCGCCCTTGTACCGCCAGACGCACTCTCAGTTGCTACGCGTACATGTGTCTCTGCATGCATCGGCTTTTTCTCGCCCCTCCTTCGCGGCCGTCTCCTTTCCCGCCGTGCGCTTACCATCGCGGTGTCGCTTGCGTTCGGGTCTCGCGTTTTCCGGGTTTCCTGCGGCAGATTCCGGTTTCCCGACTGCGGGCGTGTTGAGCCCCGTGTCCCTGACATGCCCGTCCTCTTTTCCCTGTCGTTTGCGCCTTTTCGTCGCCACCTTCTGTCTGGCTTCGCCTCGCGCTGCTGGAGCACAGAGCGGAGCGTCTCCCCTGTCAGGCAGAGGCGCCTCCACAAGCGAGGGTCGATCCGAAAATGTGCATGTGATACGTTCCTCACCTCAACAAAGGAACGCGGACGTGGCTGGTACTTTGTTTGTGTTGTCCTTCTCTCCAAACATGTACATGCATCTCTGCAAGCGTGTACATGCATCCTTGCAAGCGTGTGCATGCATCTCTGCAAGCGTGTGCATGCATCTCTGCAAGGATGTGCGTGCATGTCCAACAGTTCAGACGTTTTCTGTGCCGTCAATCTCTCGCGTCCTTGTCTATCTCAACGCTCATTCCATTCCCCCACTGGCGGCTTCCCTCGCGTGGAGCGATGCGTCGCTGCATGCACTGAGCCGTCTGTGTGTGCGCAGCTCTACAAGGAACTTCGGTGTCCTCTCGATAATTTCGAGTTGGTCCTCTTCACGCAGAAGGGCGGCAAAACGTTCCCTCTGTGCCCGCTGTGCTACAACGATCCTCCTCTGGAAGGCGCAGTGAACAGTAGGCGAATAGAGGAAGGCATCTTTTAAAAAAGGGATTTCGGAGAGCCGGCGGGAGGCCAGGAACGCCGTTATCCCAGGCCCGGGACAATGCCCGAGAGGAGAGAGGAGGAGCATCTGACGGGAACGGCAAGAGGCGAAAGCAACGGAGGGAGACGAGATCTTCGGCGCTCGCCCCAGAGCGCAACGTAAAGGGGGAGATAGGGTGAAGGCTCTCGAATTCCGAGCGGGAAAGATTTGCCTTTCTGTTCCTGGGCCGGCTGTGGGCGAAACCTGCTCGGGCGCGAAGCACGTCTATGTTGGACCCTGAGGACCATTATGCCGTTTCTAGAGACGCATACAACATTACATGCGATGCGCACGCGAAACCGACGTACTGGCATGAGCGCACATAGCGACATGTATATAGGTAAATAAACTGGAATAAATGTGCATATATATATATATATATATATATATATCTGTGTATATAGACATACATATTCATATGTGTATATATGGAATAAGAGAGAAATAGAGACAAAGGTGCCGATAGATATGTTGCTTTTGGTGTGCACAGTACGCGGCATATGCCTCTTGTGTTTTTGCTTTTTCCAGAAATGTCTTGCGTTGAATGCACGCACCCCACCTGCAAGCACGCGATTGAGGCCGTTGGCGTCCTTCAGTGTCCCCAGCCGGAGTGTAGGTTCACCCCTTTTCGCGCTCAAGGATCTCCTCGGTTTTTATCGAGGCGCCTTTGAGCGAAACGACGATGAAAACCACCTTATCCCGCAGTGTTACCTTCACGCGCTGGCATTGTTCCCTAGGCGCATGCTCTTTTTCTCTATCGAAAGACACCTAAGGTTGTAGAAGCATAAACAGATGGAGATGTTGTTAGATTTATGGGTGGAGGTAGAGGCGTTTTTTCTGCATGCTGGTATGAATGTACGCATACATATATGAATAGATGTATGCATATATATATATATATATATATATATATATATCGTTTAACTGTATATGTAAATGTGCGCATGTGCACATACACTGATTTCGCCCCTGTGTGGCCGCGTATAACTTCTTTCCCATCTTTTCTCCGCGTCGTCTCTCGTGTTTTTCGTATGTGTCTGTGCCTGGTTCTCGTTCGGCTACTCTACCTCGTCGGCGTTCGAGTCCCGCCCTGGCATTCTCCCACTTCCATTTCCTTGTTCTCTCTCGCGCTGTCGCTCTTCTTCCTGCCGTTCCGTTTCTCGTCGCTCTTTCGTATCCCCCCTTGTTTCTGTCTTTTCCTCCTTTCTACCTCCAAGTCTCTTTTTCGTCTTGTCACGGTCACGGCATCTTTCCCGGCATCGGTTCCGTCCTTGTCTTCTCTCAACTGACGCGTTTTCCCAGGCAAAGGCATCTTGTACCTCGACGTTGTTTCGGGAGTAAGGCAGTCTCGACGAGCGAAGAACTTGCGTCAAGCCTGGAAACGTCCAGTCTGACTAGTTGAAGCGGACATGGGAATTACCACAGCATAGGGACAGCCGAGCTCGTCTCGCGAGGCTGCAAAACGAAGCTGAGTTGCGTTCTGCGTCAGCAGAACACAAAGCAAGTGGGGGGAAATCGTCCACTCAAGTGCCTTACCTCTCTCTCCTTCCAAAGGATTCCTCGTCTTCTATGCGCTCTGGAGCTTTGATGCAGCTTCCCAGTATATAGGCCACAGCGCGTTCGCGTTAGTGAGGGCGCCTTCTGTCTCTGCGCAAAGGCTCTGAAATTCATAAAGCCTATCACACTTTTTTGCCTGACTCCCTCGACACTGGATCTTTTCTCCCCTGAGCGTCTCTTCTTCCGCAGGCCCCCGCTCTCTCTTCTTTTCTTCTTTTGTCGAGTTCCCCACGCTGCCTTCCTCTCCCGTTTTGCGCTGCAATGTGTGCGTGCATGCAGCCCAAGTGGAAACTCGACTGCAACGCGTGTCAATATCAAGTCAAGCTGATGGAGGGCGCACACAGTGAGTCGCGCGTTCTCTGTTCTTTCGTTTACGCGGCTTTTTCACAAACTCGCCGATTGTCTTCTCGCTGGCCCCGTCTCTCCCAGCCTCCTTTCTGTCTGACTTGCAGTCTGGCTCTGTTATGTCTGCCCGACTCTTTTCTCTCCGTCTCGTGTTCCCTCTTCTCTTCTCTCCTTTTGTCTCAGAAGCCTGTCGCGTTTGCGCACGCCGTCTCCCTGCGTCTCCGCCTCTGCGTTTCCTCCGCTGTCTTGCTGTCACCGCCTGACACTTCCCCTCGTTGCTTCTTCTGTTTCGTTTCGTCCCGTGCCTTCCCTTTTCTTTTGTCTTCTGCCGCGCTTCCGCCTCCTCCCCGTGATGCCTCCGCTCGTCTCGGCCTTCGTTTCGTCCACTCTCGTTTCCAGGAATCTCCGTGACCAGCGACGAGTGCGACACCTGCGGCTCTGCGCTTCTGAACGTCGTGATGAACAAAACGAGGCCTTTCAAGGTACCCTGCGAAACGGGAGTGGAGGGGAAAGGAAAGTGAAGAGAATACCTTTCGAGGCGCGCACAGACTGGTCGCCCCAGATCGCGTTGACCCTTCCAGTGAAAAAACACTTTCCGCACTGGACAGGAACGCGCAGGCGGGGGAGCTCTCGCTGCCTCCTCCCTCTCCGTACACCCCATCCGTGGTACTTTCGAAGCCTTAGCGGGGCAATATAGAGCGTACCCAGCTGCTGAGCGAACGCAAGAAGCGCGGAGGACAGCCATGGACTCCAAGAGCAAGAACCGCACATGAAAATCAACAAACATGTGGAGTGTATGGGGCGAAAAGGTGACCTGTCGCTGTTGGTAGGGTCCTTTTCAGGTTGCGCGAGGACGGGATTCCGCCCTGTATCTGGTGTCTCCGATCTCTTGCCTTTCATGCAGGATGGCGAAATCGAGAAAGTGGCATGCTTTGTCTGCGACGCTGAGCTCAATGCTCTCGTGGAAAGCACGTACGTTTTCTCCTTGATTCCGCGTGACAAGTGCCTTTCTGACGCCTTCCTGGTCCGCCGATTCGCGGCTGTGTGTCCGACTCTCTCTGTCGTCTTCGGTTTCTTCCTCTCCCCGCGGTAGCCCCTTTTCCTCCGTGGTGTCTGGTTTTTCAGTCCTCTCTCTGAGTCGCCCTCTTCGGTGTGTATGGGCTCTCGGCTGCCACGTTCCCCTAGCTCCTCTCGCGGGCGTCACGCAGAGGGCAAGGGGAACCGCAATCTGTCAAGCACGCGCAGGTGTACAGGTGCCCACGAGCGTTTTTCTGCATGCGTGCGATGTCTCTTCAGCTTCGCCAAGACCTTCCGCAGCAGACGCTCTGGACGCGGTCGAGGGCGCGGCCGAGGCCGGGGCAGAGGCCGAGGACGAGGCCGGAAGATCGAAGACCCAAAGATGACGTTCGATGGATTTTAAAGAGCCAAGCGGCTGCAGGCTGCTGCGAGATGCATGCCGGTCGAAACGAGCTGCGCACACGCAAATCGGATCAAGCCTATCGGCGCTCTCGACGGCTGGTAAATTGCACCGAAGCGCGATAACGAGGCCGCCTCGGGCCTCGTCCTCGTCAGCGGGGCGGGTGAGACGGTCAGGAGGGACGCCTGTTTCTTCCCTTTCGTGGTGAACAACGGGCGAGGCAGCTGCTGGCTTTTTGATCCTTCACGTGCCAATGTGTAAAGATGAAAGGCTTCCCCTACGTTTGCTCTTCCCGTTCTGTGCTTCGCGCGCCTCCAGCCTTGTTCTTTGTCGCGCTCTGCTCGACCGGGTTCTGGTCCTTCTCTCCTGTCTCGCTTTTTCTTCACCTTTTGTCAAGTTAAGGCGGTGTCTCTTGTCCCTCGTTCTTCTCTCTAACTTTCATCTCAAGGTTGCCGGTTTCGTTCTTTTGTATCAACCGCCTGTCTCGTTAGTTAACTGACCAGGGCTGCGGAGGCTCCCACGGGAGTTTTCGGTCTCGGTCGTGCCTTTCTGACCTAGCGGAACTCCCGCGACGAGAGGCTTACAATTTGTTTACAAGTTTTCGGTCGGCGTCTGTATATGCGCGTGCGCACGTGTGAAAAGATGCATAGCTGTGTCTTTAATGTATTTGCATGCACACGCAGGTGGATGCAGTGGTCTTGTCCGGTGTTTGTCGTCGCGGACTGAGGGCTGCTTGGTCTCTCTCAGATTTCCCCTTTGTTTTCGTTCCCTCCCGGAACCTTCATGCAGAGGCGTAAATCCGCACTTCCGACAAAGTGCGATTTTCCGAGCTCCATAGCGATGGAAACGAATGGCGTCAACCTGACTCTGAGAGACTCGAAGCGCCGAAATGACGGAGTCCGAGTCAAAACGCACCCACCCGCCGTCTTCACACCAGCCAGGAAAAAGATATAAATATATATATATATATATATACTATAGTTTACTTGCATACAGTTAAACTTACACATGTATACATAAGACCTCATTCGTTGTCGTTCCCATGGTCTCTTGCTCAGAGGTCCGGAAATACCCCACTCGCTTTGTTCATCCGAACAGCCATATATCTAGAGCACGCATTCTGCACATTTCCATAACCATATATACACATATATATATATATATATATAAATGTATTTGTTTATATGCATCTATATACCTTGTGACATCTGTGTGTAGGTCGGCGAGTATGCTCGAGTTTGCTCCATCAGGTGTTCCCTCTTTTTCCTAAAAGGGCTGTATTGGTGTTCTGTAGGGAAGCGCACGATTTTTTCACAAAATAACTAGGTGTAAAGAGTTTTCCATAATTTTTGTCATCTATTTATAAACTATTACCGTTGATGTCCAAAATTGGCTGACAAGCCGAGGAGTCCGGCTTTCTCCAAGCGCGCGACTTCACTGGGCCCCGCCTCTCTTGCCCTTGCATTCAACGGGGTGAAAAGCGGCGGAACACAGCAAGCTCGCCGATGAGAAGACTGGCCCATATAGAGGCCGCCCCAGCGTGCGTGATTTCAAAGCGTTTGTGCTTTGCGTATGAGAAGAGCGAGACGAAAGCGCGATTCACTGGAGTTTTTTAACCAAGATGCTCCGGAACGGTTGGCGCATGCAGCCGGCATGCGAGTGTATCAATTCAATACACGTATTGTACCTATTTACAGTACGAAGTACGAAGATGATAGAGAAGTAATACGTGCACAGGATATGCAGTAGATGCGAGACGAATAACGTCTGTACCTAAGCATTACGTGTAGATGTGAAAAGTATATATGTACGAACGTGTGTGTGTGAAGCCTAGTCAAAGACATCCAGGGACAGGCAGTTTTACGAAGAGAAACTGAACAGAAAAAGGGGGGAGAAGAGAGACCTACGGAGAAGTCGGTACAGCGACGCCCAGATAGAAAACAGATCGACACAGGCACAGCGACAATACTACGCAGTGGACGGCGGCCCAAGACAGAAGAGAGGGAACAGGAGAGTCTGACAATTGGAGAAAAAGAGAGTGAGGATGCGGGGAATCCGCACCGAGACTCATAGATCAGTCGACAGATAAAGCGATATATACAATACCTTATATATTTTATATTATATATTTGCAGGCACTGTCGCATCTCTGTCGAGAGGCGGAAGAATGGAAACGGCCAAAAATGAGACGTTCTCGTCTTGGACCTCACGTGCACGATGGAGAGTGCCTCCTGACAGGAAAGAAGTTCTAGCAACAGAATGGTTCTTCCGAGGTTTAGTTTGGGGGGAAAAGGCCCAGAAGGAAATCTCGAACTTCCGCAGTTTCGTCGTTCTTCACCGAGCAGCTGCAAATCGCCTGAACCCACACAGGCCCAGACAAAACGGAGAACGTTTGCAGGAGCCGGGACAGTCCAGAGGCGATCGCTTTTCCGCGCGAGAAAGGCCCTCACGCAGGTGTGCATCGTGCGGCGCAGAACGTCGATAGAGAGACAGAGCTCCCGAGAACGAGACAAAGAAAATACGCAAGAGAGCATGCACCATCATAAGGCTAGAGGAGATGGCCATATGGAGGATCGCTCGACAAACGACAACTCGACCAACTCGACGTGTCTACGCCGAAATGCGCACGAAAACAAACATACACGTGAAGCGGACCAGGCAGACATAAAAACCGCGAGATCCCTGCACAACAAACTCCATCACCGAGCACACAAGGCGACAACAGATACAGATACAGATATAAAATCAGATACACATACACGGACAGTTGATTTGAAATGAAGACGGCGGGCCGATCTTACCACTGGACTCGGCACGTGAGAGAGAATTTTGAATGCGTCGCCCTCCACGCCGATGAAATTGGTCCCATCGTCCTCTCCCTCGAGCATCGCTGCGCGGGACGCCCGGCTCCGCTCGCTGTTTGAGACGCGAAAGACGACAGGGGGCGCCACGAATGAAAGCCACGGCGCAGGGGAAGAGCGAAAAAAAGGCAGGCAGCAAGGGAGAAGAACGAACAAGGGACGGAGGCGCAAAGAGGAGAAAAAGGCAGTGCAGTTGAGAGTTGAGAGTCGCGCGGGCGATGGCTGGCAAGACAGGCGCCGCCTTTGGGAGCCTCAGAAGATCCCTGCTCTTTTCCCCGAGGAGACCGACCAAAAAACCAGGCTCGTGGTGGATCGACACCTTTCTTTCTTCGGCTTACATTTCCCTCTCGATGTCTTCGACAACCGATTCCTGCGTCCGCGCATCCGGCAAATCTGTCTTGTTTACCACCAGCAGAAGAGGCGTTTGCCGCCGGTGAAGGCTCGGGTCGGCAAACAACTCGTACAGTTGCCTAGAGAGGAATGGACGTGAAACAAAAACGAAGCGACCGCCTGAGAGGTGTTCCAGAGAACGGAACCAAGGCAGAAAAAAACGAGGGACGCTGCAGAGGGCCCGCCGCAGAAACAGAGTCAGAAGAAGCACGCAGGGTGTGGAGCGCGGAGGCACGGAGAGGCGATGCGTCGCAGGGGCGAAAAGAGCCAGTGGAGCGGAAACAGGGAAGCGCCGATTGGAGTGGCCAGAGGCCTCGCAGGAACGCGAATCCTCAATCCGGTAGAAGGGAAGGAAGCGAGGTCAACAGAGACAGGGAAAGCCCCGAAAATAGGCGCTCTGTCTGGACAAACGGCGCTGTGTGGGCATCGCGAGAAACCACGGAGTCTGTGAGGCGTGGACTTACTCCGCGGCAACTTTCAGAGCCGCTTTGTCGGCGGCGTCGACGAAGAAAAGGAGAGCTGCGGCCTCGTCGATGAACGGCTTCGCGAGGCCTTGCAGCCGCGCATGTCCAGGGAAATCGACGAGGTCAATCTTTGCAGCCAACCGGTCCGCCTCGCTCCCCTCGCAGCCTTCGCGCGGACTCACGTGCCCTGCGGCGTCCTCGTCGGCGGCGCTGGTGGGGAAGACCGAGACCGTGTCGCTGTTTTCCTGCAGGCACCCCCCAGCGACACAGCCGCGCATGCGGTAGCGGCAGGAACAGGTGAAGGACAGCAACACCAAATGCGGGGCGAGACACCGCAAAGGACGACACCCAAGCAGACGTATGGGAACTCCTGTTTGACGCGTCCTGCAGCCTTCTCGTGCCAGGAAAGCGCGCGTCTCGGTTGGGAAGAAGCGATGGAAGTGTCTCCTGTGTTCACTCGCTTTTCGAAAAAGGTGGGCCCCAGCCAGAGGGAGTGGAAATGGGACTTTCTGTAGCGTTGCTGAGGGAATTTCTCACCTGCATCGACGGCACTGTTTCCGTGACTCGGCCGTTTCGAAGAAGCAGAAAGAGACTCGTTTTCCCACTCCCGCTGGGACCGAGGAGCACCACGCGCCGGCCGCCGCCGCGCCCGCGCTGGCCCCTGCCGCCGGATAGGAGCCCTCTGACGACTGCGCCGCGACAAGCAAAAGACATGCACAGAGCTGCGCTCGCTCAAGCACCAGGAAACCGTCCCCAGTCGGTCAAACACGAAATGCAGACGCCAGGCCGCCATGCCATTTGATCTTGACGCAACACACACACTTGCATGCAGAGATGAACATATCTATTTGTATAGGGGAACGCACGCTCGAGCCTACACATGCACGTGCGCCTAGCACAGGGAACTATCCTTGCAGAGAGCGAAATGCACACAAAATGGCACTGAAACATGCGGGCTACCGATATGTGCAAAGCGAGTCGACGGATACAGCGGCTCTGGGTCTAGCGGTTCACGCAGAGATCGAGGAGAATACGAGGCAAGGGCGAAAAATGCAGAGGAGTAATGCGCCTGCACTGGAAGCAATTCCACCTGAGCAACTTCGCCGCCTCCGTGTGGTCCATGCAAGTGCAGCGTGCGAGGCCTGTGTCTGTATCGATCGCTGCTTGGTGTGACTGCGGACCCAGGCCTCGCTGTCTCGCGTGTCTCCGCAAAGGAGGGACAAACCTTTCAAGCTCAGGAGGGCGAGGACGCAGTATGCGAAGAAGACGAGCGAGACGCACGCTTCGAAGGGAACCACGTCAGCTCGCAAATAGCGGTGGGCAGAGTGCTGAAAGGAAGCGAATGGAACGGAGAAGGCACGCGAGAGATGACGCAGCCACAGGCGACGAAAGCAGAGCCCAGACTGATCAAGCGATAGACAGGCACTTTGAGCATCCATAGGCAGTTCCGTGTGAAGCGCATGCCCGCGGGTGCCTGGAGGCCTTTCCTGGAAAGCGCAGAGAAGCGGGTCTGGAGACAGGTCAACACCCCGTCCGGAGGCTTACTCGCAGCTGTGCAGCAGGAGACGCAACGAGAGTCTGCCATCCGCTCTGTGCCCATGACGGAGACGCGACGGGGGGAGATGGCGCGGGTTCTGCCTGGGCATTTGAGCCGTTCGCCGACCGTTTTTTCATCTCCCTTTTTTGCGGACCGGTACTCATCTTCTGCGTTCCTGTCTTTCCGGACGGCTTCTCCGAAGACGATGCAGCCATGGGGAGGCGCTAGCGACGACGCGGAAGGAAAAGAGTGAGCGTTCTTTGGCACGCGACACACTCGGACAGCGGGTGAGCCGCAGGAGCCCCACGGGGCACTGGAAAGGAGACGAGGAGAAAGTCGCAACGGAAGGGAAAACACAGACTTGGTTCGCTAGGTCTGTTGCAGCTTCTTGTCAGAGATGTGCCCACACAGGAAGGCGAAAAACGGAAGGCCTAAGCAGAGACTGGCAACAGATCGATATTCACGCGCGCCACGAGAAACACAGCAGAGAGAGGCGAAGACATGGAGAACCCCTGGGACGAGATGAATATCGACGGAACGAAGAGAGGTCCAGTTGCAGGAGAGAAGGGGAAACGAGAAGTACCCGTTTGAAATATGTTTGAAGACGACAGGAAGAACGCGACTCTTGCGGAGAAAGTGACCGAGTTCCCAGTCGCGAGCAATCAAACAAACCGACAGGCGAGGCCCGACACAACCGGGAGGCAGGTCGTGTCTTGTCAGCAGTGTAACTTTTGGAAGAGACCCTGAAGTCGCAAAGAAATCCTTTTAATTTGACGGACCGCAAGTCGACACGGACAGATCGATAGAGACCCGCGAAAACTCGGCATTCACGCTGTGTCAAACGGTCCTGCGTAAGCATGCCTGTGAAGGACTGACGTGTGAAACTGTGTCTTGCGATTTTGCATACGAAAAGGGAGATTTTGAAAGAGAAGGATACGAGGCAAGCTGATGGAATTAGCTGCGCGGAGTTACAGATGACCGAGGGCTCTGGATTCGACAGGCGCATGCAGACAGGGACCAGAACAGGCTCGGCACGCTTTTCCGCTATGCGCTTCGCGTCTAAGGCAAAAACTTGTGAGTCTGTTCCCGAACTTACCGTTTTGTGGACGGACTCTGGAGCGGGCTGACAAAGACGAGGACTGACTCAAAGTAATGTATGCATGGAAACGCTCCTGTTTGGGGAAGGACGGAGGAGGGACCAAGAGAGCGAGAACGTCGACTTGTGTTTCGAGAAACCGTGAGGTCATGCTTGGAAGCGGCGGGCGGGTCCGCACACTTTGATGGCTGCGAAGTAAATGGATAAAAAAGAAGTGAGGAGTGAGGTTCGACAGTTCGGTCGCAAGCACGGAGGCGGACCAGTGGCTCAAATGCACTCCGGCATTCGGGAAATAGGACGAGGGAGGGCCGAGCGTGGAGCGTGAGACGCCGAGTTTTTCTCGGTGTGCCGTGTCGTGAACTAGCGACGTCGGCCGGGGAACGAAATAAAAACGGAAGTGAAGTACGTGGAAACCACATACATCAGGGGGAATGGAAAGGTCTAGAGGGGTATCGACTTCCTCTTTTCAATTCGTGGCCAAGCAGTTTTAGTCGTGCTACCTTCACGCGCGCAGGCACCCTTCCTTGCACATTCTGGGTAGAAACAATCCCAGCGATCTCCAGTTCGTAGAGCGGCAGATCGTCAAAGAGCGTTCAACAAAGGGGTGATGTGAATGAGTGACAAGGACAGCACTTTGGCGACTGCCGTGAAGGCATGTCTCTAGCGCAACAGCTCCATGCCTACCAGGCGAGATCGCCTCGCTGAGTCTACTCTACATCAGTAAGGAGCATTCCGGTGTTTCGTATCACGAGGAAAGAAGCGGGAGTGTTTCTGCCCGAGAAGCGCACACAGGGGTGAGGAGGAAAACGATCGCGGGACTGCACTGGTGCTCGAGATGTAGCGCGGCACGTTTTCCAGAAAGCGTGTCCCCGAGCGAAATGTGAGACCATCCACGAACGTTTCCCGTGATGACATCCTTTCTTTGTTAAGTTCCCTTTCTAGCCTGGCTCCACGCAGTTGCGCTCGGCGTTTACCGCCCCTCACCTATCTTTGTTTGCCGTCGATGGGTCTTTGATCTAATTTGAAATCGTTTCCCACCACACGCGCTCCAGTTGCGAGCCGCGTCTTGCCACAAATCATTCCGCAGTTTAAAATGGCTGAATGGAAACTTGGGCTACTGATTCATCCAACTGTCCATGTCGCGTGTATGTTCACAGCACAAAGTTCTTCTGCACCACATGTCCAAGCAAATGCGCAACTCGTAATGGTTGTGTAGCCGTTGTACCTTGGCTACCGAGAACTACCGCCCTCGTGCTGACAATCGTGATTCCCCTGAATGCACAGGGTGGACGGACCCATCTACGTTAAAGTAGAACGTCCGAATCCGTGAGTTTCCACTGCAAGAAAATGAAAAAAGAAAGTACGGGTCCATCAGCGCCCCATCGCCGTTCGCCAAGCCTTCGTGCTCGCTGAAAAAGCACAAAAAAAAGAACGGCCCTCCCATGGAAAGTCGGCCAGCGTGTAAACTCAGTGTGCTTTCCCGAGGTGGTCTCCTGTAGTGGTTTCCTTTAACAGACAAAACACGGCATTCCAACTTCCTACAACTACCGTGTCGAGCGCACTCGGTACAGAGTGCGCCTTGCGACATAGGTCTCCCACGAACACAACAACATTTCTCGCTGTTTTCGCTGCTTCATCCTCAAATGTTCAAAATTGATACTGGTACGGCTGTGCTGTGCAACGGTAGCTCATTACTCGAAGCTGCGGCGTGCCTCCTGGCATACTGGAACGCGAAGGGCAATGTTTCCTGCCTGGTACCGCTCTGTTCAAGGCTCCCACAGAAGAGCAGGCAACCTGCGGTTTTCCGCAGCAACCTCTAAACGCAGCAGGAATCAGCTGTTTCCACGTACACGAAAGATAGAGATGGTCCACGCATCGTCTGCGGAGAACGTTACCGCAAGTGACGGAAGTGTTGCTGCCCTACGAGCGACTCGGCACCCTGTATTATGGGAAACAAAAGTGCAACCGAGTAACCTAAAGCAAGGTGAAAGTAGCCCGTGTGGCCTTCCTCACGGCTCGTCCTCGATGTTAAACGCTAGCGATCTGCATCTTGAACAGCTGCGGGGGTCAATCACTTTGACGCTCGAACGAATCGTCCACGTGGAGCTGTTCATGTGGACGGATACGACCAGTGCGTTCTGAGTGCGTCAGAATAGACAAGCGAGCCCGTTTCCTCTGCTCGTGCACTCAGCAAAAGGAAAAACCTGTTGACCGAGACGGTATCTGGCTCCTGAGAGACCCAAGATATCTCTTTAGAGTCCTTCTGTCCTTGCCGTATGAGAGGTGGGAAGAGGCTCGGCATTCTGGTTTTCTGCCGCACATCCGCGCCACATCGCGTGGCTCTTCCCGTGCTGGTGTCTACAGGAACTCAACACGCATATTAATCAGCCTGGTCTTACTGCAAATGTATAGGCGTGTTCAACAGAAAAAGTTGTCACTGGACGTGGGGGCTTCCTTGAAAAGCACACTGTGAGCAACCGCGGCGTCGAGAAGCTCATATGCTCTCGGGTCTCCTCGCGGGAGCCTGGCTCCGCTATCTCCTCGGCTCTGAAACTTTTCCTAGGAGTTGCCGTCCATTCATCTATCGCTTCGATGGAGCAAGCGCCGATCGACAAGACGCAAAATAAATGTGCCTGATCGTCACACGGCCCGATCCCCCCACAGACGAAGCCGCGATATATCAGTTTGAGTCTAGCAGGAGACCCCTTACGGGGAGAGTGAAAATGAGAACAAGAAACGCCATGTGGCAGTGGCTGGGACGCGCACCACCGAGTAAGCACTCTCGTGACGCGTGGGCCAACCACAGCGGGCTGCTGGGAGAGAGGGGGCGTCAGCTTACAGTGTTTCAACGCTCCAACAAGTTGCTACTACTTCCGAAAAATGTTCACACAGTCCCTCTCAGAGAGACTGCTGAGCTATGCGTCCACCTGCATCCAGCTAAAAAGTGTCGTTTCGCTTTCTCTCGGAGATCTGTCTCCCGCTTGCTTGCTGCCGTGGCTGCTAGTGCGGGCTGCCGGCGTCGCGGACTCAAAAACGCGTTGAGTGGTGCTGTGGATGTGTAGAGAGCGAGCGTCAAATTCTTTCGTTCACGAAGCGCTTTCAAGGCCTTGCTGTTCCGTCGTGGTGTCGAGTGTGTTTTCTGTGGCGCGTATCACCCCCAATTTAGAGGCTGCCAAAACGACGTGGTACGCCAGCTTTTCGGACCAGCACGAAAGACCCCCGCTGGACTAGATATACGATAGGGGCGCAAGACTGGGCCACAGTTTCGAGCCGTACGACTTGCGCATATTGCCGTTTCAATATATCTAACCGTGCGGTAAACGTCCATTGTCAAATCTCAATTTCCTCAAAATTAAGGCAGACGGCGCTAGCTTCGCTGATTCTGCTTGACGCACAGTAGTGATCTGCTCGCGGAAGGTCAACCGAAAAGACTGCACAAGCAGTACTCGTCGAAACACCACAGAAAAATTCAGATTCTTGCCCCCGTTACGAGCCTTCTTTTGCCGGGGAACTTGCGACCTGTTTCTGAAAAAACAGTGGACAGCGCCTGGCGAAGGGTGTCGACGCAGCCGGCCTTTCGAGTGCCTGAATCTGCAGCCAGCTTTCTAGTCCGCGTCCTCCTAGCGGAAAGGCGATGAGTTTCCTCCCTCCTTCCGACCGCGCTGGCCTCCCGCCAGTGGAAAGGGGTGCGCAAGATCCGCTTCGGATCTCGCCCCAACGTGCGTCAGCAGGTGAAGTCCCGCGCGAAGCTCGCGACACATCTTCGCCGCCGTCTGTTCACCTCACGGCGTCCACGCAGATGGCCCCAGTTCACGGCAGCGCCATCCCGCGACTCGACCTTTCTCGAGCTGAAGCGATCCAAAGCCAGCGTGTGAACATTGCGGCTGGGACCACGTCCGTGAAACCGACCGGGTCTCAAGTCGGCGCTGGGGCGTCCGCCATGACCGGCTCCCTGGGGAACATGTATGTGTCGAACGCGGGCGTGCCTCCGACTGGGGCCACCATGTCGCCGTGGGGGTATCCCTACGGCATGTTTTCTTCCGTGGCAGTGCCGCCGAGGGGAGTGGTTGAGCACATGCTTGTTGAACCGAGCAATCGCACTTCAACACCGGTAGGCGAAAGAGTCGTGCAGCTGAGGGGTTTCCGTTCCGCTGCGAACAGTAGCCAGCGTACGACAACTTCCGTGACCCGACGCGCCGAAGAAGGCATTGAAATTCCCGTGAGCCTGGCTGCCGACGCGTTGATTGATTTGAGCACGACACGAAGTCAGAAAATCGCCGATGGCTGCCGGTGCTGTGCGGGGCCGCTCTCAGCTCTTTTTGGACAGCGCGGTCGCCAACCATTGCCCTCCGAACCGCGGAGCCGCGAGCCAGCGTCTCTCACGGTGTCTCCGTCTCAGTCTAGGACGGCGTTCCGATACGGCAGCTTCGCGGACCCTGTGAACACGTATCAAGAACGACTTGCCTCCGTCCCGCACCCTATGATGACGCACGTGCCGGTGAATGCCTTCCCCGTCGGCTCGGTGCCTAGCGTGGTGCTCGTGCCGGCAGCGGTCTTTGCAGGCAGGAACGGGGACCAGCAGGGGAAAAAATCGACCGACGTGGAACGCCCAGCTAAGGAGCAACGCCCCCGGGCCAGCCGCGAAGGTGAAGAGACGAGAGCCAGTCACAGAAAAGCCCCAGGAGTGGAGGAGAAAAAACTGCCTTCTGAACGTGCATGCGAGAAGCTGGAAGTCAGGGCAGGGGCTCAAGAGGAACTGGAGGGTCAGCTGACCGTCTCAGCTGAGGGGAAAGAGGAACTCGACTGGTCTTCAGTGGCCAAAGCTGGCGCGTCGGAAGCAGCCAACGAGCGTGCAGGAGAGCCTGCGGCACCCGCGAAACCAGAGACGGTGCAGTCTTGGGGAGCGCACTCTGTGGGGCGTGCGGCTCGCGAGGACTCGACTCTTGCAAACGCGTCTGTGGCCACTTGGTCCTTCCCCCCACGAGCGGGAAGTTCCACTTCAGGAGTGCCGTTTAACGCCGGGGATGCAGGAGTCGCTCGAGCCGTTGCTCACGCGCCCTCAGGCACGCGCGAGTGTTTGCCTGCTATCACTGACGCGGGTGTCCAAGCAGGTGCGCGTAACGTTGGCGGTGAAAGCGCCGGTCAGTGCAGCACCAGGTCCCTCGCCATTTGGCATCAACTGGAGGAGACCAAAGAGCAGTATCGTCGAGTCCAGGAGCAGTTTGTGAAGGAAAACGAAAGTCTGAAAGATGAGAACTTGCGTCTTCAGGAAGCGGTCGTCTCCATGCAGAGCCGAGTAAAGCACATCATTGACTTACTTCACTCCTTGACGAAGAATGTGGGCCAAAAGGAAGCGACTGACGCAGCCAACGAGGAGCTTGCGGAGGCGTGCATTGGCTTGGTGACGCAACTGGTCAACGAAGGTGAAGCCGGTTTGAAGGCCGGGGGGTCGGAAGGGGAAGCTGCGCGGCCAGAGACCCTGGCGGAGGCCGAAGCGCCGGTCCAGCTTGGCCCCCTTGGCGGCTTCGCGAGTTTTACCGAAGAGCAATTGCAGCAGCTTCTGAGCCTTCAGCGGCAAGGGAGCGGCAAGGAGCGCACAGAACAAACGAACGCCAAAGAGGCCCAATCGGGAGGCGGCGGCTCGGGTTCTTCGGGCGTCGATGCGCGGGCACCTCAGGATCCTGTGTCGAAAGGCGTGGTCTCAGCTGCGTCTTCAAGCAAGGCAGCTGCGCCAGGTGCTCAGCGGCGGCCACCACTGGGTTTCGGCTCCGCGTCCCCGAGGCCTCTCTCCATCGTGGAAAAAAACTCCGGCGAGCCGGCGACTCGTCAGAAGCCTCAGCGCCCAGACGCCACGCCGAACGCCAGCCGTGAGGTACAACCCGATGGAGCCGCGAAACCAGGAAGCGGGGATGCCTCTCTTGAGAAACACCTGGTTCGACCGCCGCTGGAAACCGCGACTTCCGCCTCAACCAGCCCAGCCAACCCAACCAGCGATGCGCAGGCTGCGCCTGAGGAGGGTGCGCGTGGACACATCGTCGCTCCACATGGCACGCTGCAGACGGAGGAACCTCAGGCTGATCCCGAAGCGAAAAACGCTCTTAAGGCCCCTGAGGAACAGGCTGCCGCACCCCCTCCATCGATGTCGACGGATGCACCGAAAACTCCGGCGGCAAAAGTAGCGGCTGAGCCGAAGGTGCCCACGCCCAAGCCTGTCTCGGGAGGCGAGAACCCGGCTGTGGCCGATGCTGAGAGGGACGTGGAAGAGCCGGCTGAAGGAAAACGTGCTGCACAAAGCGCTGAATCTGGAGAGCCCCAGAGAGAAGCGTCTTTGGCCTCAACAGAAAACAAGCAGCCTGCGACCGCGAAGGCCCCGGTAACGACTGGCCCTGCCGCAAAGGCACTGGTTCCAAAGATGGGGTTGCTGGCGAAACCAGCTGCTGAGAAAAAGGCCCCAGCTCCGAAGACTCCGACAATGGACAGTAGCCACAACGAAAAAACAAGTGCAACTGTCGAGGAGAAGAAGGATGAAAAAACACCGGGAGCGGTCACCGCAGTAGACGCCGAGCTCGCCCCACAGCGGAGTGTGTCCAGCGGCTTAGCAGGGTTTTTCTACAACATTTTCGGAGCGCCAGCAGCGGAAACGAGCGCCGAAGCCGTTGAAAAGGCGGCAGAGGACACTGAAAAGAAGATGGCTGACTCGGAAGACAAACATGTGCCATCACCCGCAGCGGCTCCGCTGGTGCCGAAGGAGGCGGCTTCCAAGGTTGTCCCCGTAGCGAAGGAGGCCCCAAAGGCTCCGGTGGTGCCGAAGGATGCGCCAAAGGCTGCGCCCGAAGCGGCGGACGCGCCGAAGGCTGCGGAGACACCTGATGCACCTAAGGCTGCTGAGACGACGGATGCGCCGAAGGCAGAACCAGGAGCGAAGGCCGCTCCTAAGCTTGCCCCACTACCGAAGAATGTCGTGAAGGCTCCGCTGGTGCCGAAGGCTGAGGCGGTAGCGAAGGCTGTTCCTGAGGAGGCTGCCGCGAAGGAGGCGGATGCCAAGGTTGTCCCCGGAGCGAAGGAGGCGCCGAAGGCTCCGCTGGTGCCGAAGCATGCGCCAACGGCTCCGCTGGTGCCGAAGGAAGCGGCTGCTAAGGTTGCCCCCGTAGCGAAGGAGGCTCCAAAGGCTCCGCTGGCGCCGAAGGATGCGCCAAAGGCTGCGCCCGAAGCGACGGACGCGCCGAAGGCAGAACCAGGAGCGAAGGCCGCTCCTAAGCTTGCCCCACTACCGAAGAATGTCGTGAAGGCTCCGCTGGTGCCGAAGGCTGAGGCGGTAGCGAAGGCTGTTCCTGAGGAGGCTGCCGCGAAGGAGGCGGATGCCAAGGTTGTCCCCGGAGCGAAGGAGGCCCCAAAGGCTGTGCCAGTAGCAAAGGAGGCCCTGAAGACTCCGCCAGTAGCAAAGGAGGCCCCGAAGGCTCCGCTAGTAGGGCAGGAGCCCCCAAAGGCTCCGCTGGTGCCGAAGGATGCACTAACGGCTCCGCTGGTGCCGAAGGCTGAGGCAGTAGCGAAGGCTGTTCCTGAGGAGGCTGCCGCGAAGGAGGCGGCTGCCAAGGTGGTCCCCGTAGCGAAGGAGGCCCCAAAGGCCGTGCCAGTAGTAAAGGAGGCGCCGAAGACTCCGCTGGTGCCGAAGGATGCGCCAAAGACTGCGCCCGCAGCGACGGACGCGCCGAAGGCAGAACCAGGAGCGAAGGTAGCTCCTAAGCTTGCCCCACTACCGAAGAATGTCGCGAAGGCTCCGCTGGTGCCGAAGGATGAGGCGGTAGCGAAGGCTGTT
Source organism: Neospora caninum Liverpool (assembly GCF_000208865.1). Taxonomy (NCBI): domain Eukaryota; phylum Apicomplexa; class Conoidasida; order Eucoccidiorida; family Sarcocystidae; genus Neospora; species Neospora caninum. The sequence goes on from NC_018390.1 coordinate 1,779,846, forward strand.
CCTGAGGAGGCTGCCGCGAAGGAGGCGGATGCCAAGGTTGTCCCCGGAGCGAAGGAGGCCCCAAAGGCTGTGGCAGTAGCAAAGGAGGCCCCGAAGACTCCGCCAGTAGCGAAGGAGGCCCCAAAGGCTCCGCTGGTGCCGAAGGCTGAGGCGGTAGAGAAGGCTGTTCCTGAGGACGCTGCCGCGAAGGAGGCGGATGCCAAGGTTGTCCCCGTAGCGAAGGAGGCCCCAAAGGCTCCTCCAGTAGCCAAGGAGGCCCCGAAGGCTCCGCTAGTAGGGAAGGAGCCCCCAAAGGCTCCGCTGGTGCCGAAGGATGCACTAAAGGCTCCGCTGGTGCCGAAGGCTGAGGCAGTAGCGAAGGCTGTTCCTGAGGAGGCTGCCGCGAAGGACGCGGATGCCAAGGTTGTCCCCGGAGCGAAGGATGCCCCGAAGGCTGTGCCAGTAGCAAAGGAGGCCCCAAAGGCTGTGGCAGTAGCAAAGGAGGCCCCGAAGACTCCGCCAGTAGCGAAGGAGGCCCCAAAGGCTCCGCTGGTGCCGAAGGCTGAGACGGTAGCGAAGGCTGTTCCTGAGGAGGCTGCCGCGAAGGAGGCCGACGCCAAGGTTGCCCCCGTAGCGGAGGAGGCCCCAAAGGCTCCGCTGGTGCCGAAGGAGGCGGCTGCCAAGGTTGCCCCCGTAGCGAAGGAGGCCCCAAAGGCTCCGCTGGTGCCGAAGGAGGCGCCGAAGGCTCCGCTGGTGCCGAAGGAGGCGCCGAAGGCTCCGCTGGTGCCGAAGGAGGCGCCAAAGGCTCCGCTGGTGCCGAAGGATGCTCCAAAGGCTCCGACAATGGACAGTAGCCACAACGCAAAAACAAGTGCGGCTGTCGAGGAGAAGAAGGATGAAAAAACACCGGGAGCGGTCACCGCAGTAGACGCCGAGCTCGCCCCACAGCGGAGTGTGTCCAGCGGCTTAGCAGGGTTTTTCTACAACATTTTCGGAGCGCCAGCAGCGGAAACGAGCGCCGAAGCCGTTGAAAAGGCGGCAGAGGACACTGAAAAGAAGATGGCTGACTCGGAAGACAAACATGTGCCATCACCCGCAGCGGCTCCGCTGGTGCCGAAGGAGGCGGCTTCCAAGCTTGTCCCCGTAGCGAAGGAGGCCCCAAAGGCTCCGGTGGTGCCGAAGGATGCGCCAAAGGCTGCGCCCGAAGCGGCGGACGCGCCGAAGGCTGCGGAGACACCTGATGCACCTAAGGCTGCTGAGACGACGGATGCGCCGAAGGCAGAACCAGGAGCGAATGCCGCTCCTAAGCTTGCCCCACTACCGAAGAATGTCGTGAAGGCTCCGCTGGCGCCGAAGGCTGAGGCGGTAGCGAAGGCTGTTCCTGAGGAGGCTGCCGCGAAGGAGGCGGATGCCAAGGTTGTCCCCGGAGCGAAGGAGGCCCCAAAGGCTGTGGCAGTAGCAAAGGAGGCCCCGAAGTCTCCGCCAGTAGCGAAGGAGGCCCCAAAGGCTCCGATAGTGCCGAAGGAGGCGCCGAAGGCTCCGCTGGAGCCGACGGAGGCGCCAAAGGCTCCGCTGGTGCCGAAGGAGGCGGCTGCCAAGGTTGCCCCCGTAGCGAAGGAGGCCCCAAAGGCTCCGCTGGCGCCGAAGGATGCGCCAAAGGCTGCGCCCGAAGCGGCGGACGCGCCGAAGGCTGCGGAGACACCTGATGCACCTAAGGCTGCTGAGACGACGGATGCGCCGAAGGCAGAACCAGGAGCGAAGGCCGCTCCTAAGCTTGCCCCACTACCGAAGAATGTCGTGAAGGCTCCGCTGGTGCCGAAGGCTGAGGCGGTAGCGAAGGCTGTTCCTGAGGAGGCTGCCGCGAAGGAGGCGGATGCCAAGGTTGTCCCCGGAGCGAAGGAGGCCCCAAAGGCTGTGGCAGTAGCAAAGGAGGCCCCGAAGACTCCGCCAGTAGCGAAGGAGGCCCCAAAGGCTCCGATAGTGCCGAAGGAGGCGCCGAAGGCTCCGCTGGTGCCGAAGGAGGCGGCTGTCAAGGTTGCCCCCGTACCGAAGGACGCCCCAAAGGCTCCGCTGGTGCCGAAGGAGGCGCCAAAGGCTCCGCTGGTGCCGAAGGATGCTCCGAAGGCTCCGACAATGGACAGTAGCCACAACGCAAAAACAAGTGCGACTGTCGAGGAGAAGAAGGATGAAAAAACACCGGGAGCGGTCACCGCAGTAGACGCCGAGCTCGCCCCACAGCGGAGTGTGTCCAGCGGCTTAGCAGGGTTTTTCTACAACATTTTCGGAGCGCCAGCAGCGGAAACGAGCGCCGAAGCCGTTGAAAAGGCGGCAGAGGACACTGAAAAGAAGATGGCTGACTCGGAAGACAAACATGTGCCATCACCCGCAGCGGCTCCGCTGGTGCCGAAGGAGGCGGCTTCCAAGCTTGTCCCCGTAGCGAAGGAGGCCCCAAAGGCTCCGGTGGTGCCGAAGGATGCGCCAAAGGCTGCGCCCGAAGCGGCGGACGCGCCGAAGGCTGCGGAGACACCTGATGCACCTAAGGCTGCTGAGACGACGGATGCGCCGAAGGCAGAACCAGGAGCGAAGGCCGCTCCTAAGCTTGCCCCACTACCGAAGAATGTCGTGAAGGCTCCGCTGGTGCCGAAGGATGCGCCAAAGGCTGCGCCGGAAGCGACGGACGCGCCGAAGGCAGAACCAGTAGCGAAGGTCGCTCCTAAGCTTGGTCCAGTGCCGAAGGATGCTCCAAAGGCTCCGCTGGTGCCGAAGGCTGAGGCAGTAGCGAAGGCTTCGCAGGTGCCCGTGGGCGTGCCAGAGAAGACGGCGGCCTCCGCGGAAGTGCCTGGGGCGGCTGATGCTTCCAAGGGGACACCGATAGTGAAGGATGTCCTCGGTGGGGAATGGAAATCGGAGAGCAGCGCAAATGCTGCGCCGAACGCAACTGCTGCAGAGGAGGCGGGATCGGCAAAGGAGATGCCGAAGGCACTGGTGGCTAAGAAGTCGCTTGAAAACATGTCGCCTGCCAAAGCTGGATCCGACACGAAAGTAGTCGGTGACACGGCTCAAGAGCGGCTACATAAGGACTCACCGAATGCGGGGCTGACGAAGTTGCCTTCGAAAGAGGTAGTGAAGAAGTTGCCTTCGAAAGAGGTAGTGAAGAAGTTGCCTTCGAAAGAGGTAGTGAAGAAGTTGCCTCCGAAAGAGGTAGTGAAGAAGTTGCCTCCGAAAGAGGTAGTGAAGAAGTTGCCGTCGAAGGAAGGAGTGAACAAGTTGCCTTCGAAAGAGAGTGTGAAGAAGCTGGCATCGAAGGAGGGGCTGAAGAAGTTGCCTTCGAAAGAGAGTGTGAAGAAGCTGGCATCGAAGGAGGGGCTGAAGAAGTTGCCTTCGAAAGAGAGTGTGAAGAAGCTGGCATCGAAGGAGGGGCTGAAGAAGTTGCCTTCGAAAGAGAGTGTGAAGAAGCTGACATCGAAAGAGGGACTCAAGGCGCAGGCATCGAAAGAGGGACTGAAGAGGCAAGAGTCGAAAGAGGGCCTAAAAAAGCAGGCTTCGAAGGACGAGTTGAGGAAAGAATCTTCGAAAGAGGGCGTGGCTGTGCTGCAATCGTCGAAGTCTCTGAAGACCATGTCCTCGAAGTGACCCCTGGGAATGAAGAAGTCACTTGAGAACAATTAAATAACGACAGATTTGGGAAGACGTCGAAGCTAATGAGCAAGAGAAGAATACTGCTGGATTCGGGTCCATACGCCCAACATAATGGTCTCCTCGAGGTCTAGAAGCTTTTGGTCCAAAGGCGAAACAATTCTCGAGTTTCCACTTATCAGAGTGTCGCTTCTGAATTTCCCTGTACCCCAGGCGGCATCTCCGGTTTTACACTGCGGCAGGCTACAGTACGTAGTGAGCAATGCAAATCAGCTGAGATTAAAAATGACGTGGGTATGAACTTGCGCGAGGGAACTCGCAGGTCATGACTGACCTGTCCTCGTGCGGTAGCACCCTGGAGACTTTACATCTGTATAATCAGCTGTGGATTAATTGCTAAGTTTTGTGTTGGCTGTTGCCTCCCCAAAAAAGGGGCGTCGTGTTTTCTTCCAGGAACGACCTCAGAGTCCGTTCTGCCATGATTGGTGTGTCTGTGTAGAGTGGCCATTCGAAACTCTTGGTAACTCTTCTATGTGCGGCATGCCCGTCACATTAGGCTGTTGTAAATTTTTCCGTATGTCGCTTCTATTTCTCTCCGTGAAGGTTTGTTCGTTGCTTTGCCTGTTGGAGAGCAGATCACGAAAGTGCCTGCTGCCGCCACTCAGGAGAGTGATGGTTGAACAGACTTGCTTAGCATTCGTTCTGTTTTCGGATTTGCCACTAAAAGAATAATCGTTTTGTCTCGTTTTGTGGTCACAACTAGCGTTGCGCATGTGTGTGTGTGTGGCATATTCACGTTCCTCCCTCTATGGTGCAGGTGTTCTCTATCGCCGGGTCTTAGCCTTTTTCAGCCAGCGGAAATTGGGTCGTGGTAACTCCCGTATAAATGCCGTCGCATTGCTCGGGCAAATCACCGTAGTCGCAGTGTACTAGGCCTTGTCACTGATACGGCCACCAATGCATGCGTTAACAGGAACTGAATTGTAAAAACGACAAATCATGCGCATGTCTCCCATTCAAAAATGACTATTCGATCCCTCAGAGGGTGAGGGCCGAACACCGTTCGCCACAATACGGGGGTCGATTGCCACCGACAGTAATGGGTGGCCACGCGCCGTCAAGCCGGAGCGAACTTCAGCTTGTCGCGGGTACACAGGGGGGAACTACCTGTTCTCTTGCTTTGTTTCATCGGCTGTAGAGGCGTATTCTTGGCACTCTTCTCTGTACTGAAGCGAGTAACATGGATAGCTGACATTCTCCTCGAACTCACTGAAACATGTTCGGTTGGCTGCCGTTGTTGATGGATTGCACTCGATAGCGGGTACAATCTGAGTGCACTTCCCATCCACTTCTTCTTCGATTGTCTCGGTGCATTTCCCTCGTTCCCAGTGTTGCACTGTGAGGCACTTCTGCAGCAGATGAGAAGCCGACAGGGCAGAATTCGTCTCGGTATTAGTCATACGGGAAAGAGGAACCAATGACGCTGCTCCCTGATAACGCACCAGTTCAACAGAGCCCAGTTGTCACGCAAGTGAGCGGAACTTAGACGAACGGACAGAACGTCGAATACCACGCAGATTCGAGGCAGCTGCCAGGTACGATATGTATCCCAGCCAACATGTCTCCTCACGTAGATTTTAACACGAATTTTCCTAAAAAAGCCCTTCAATAAGATTACATGCCTACGCAACGCCCAGCAGACAGGCGTTATTCTTGTAGCTCGCTTACCTCTTCAAACTGCACCAGCGGGCACGCATATTGTTCCTTGACCGTCTCCTCTTCGATGCATGTTCCCTCTACAACTTTCTCGACAACTTCGCAAGTCTCTTGGAGTTCGTCTCTCGTACATGGTTGGTCCACAGTTTTCATCACTGAGGATACACACGTCGTCGGAACCGTGTCAAAAATTTCCGTGCACTTTTCCGCTGAGACTGGCTTGTCGCAATCGTATAGCTCTTTACGGGTATCGACTCGGCGCACTCCCGTCCTCTTGGCTTTCTTTGCAGTGTCCTCGCATTCCTCCACCTCAGCGACTTCCTCACATGCGTAGTCTTCGTCTCGAGCGACTTGACGCGTGCAGGTTTCAGGGATCGTCTCTTCAGCCATCATGCATTTTTCAACAACAACCTGTTCCGAACAGGGGAAAAACGCTTCGTACGGAACGTCCCGTTCACAGCTCGATGCGACCACGACCTGAGCAAACACATTAGCAGATTGGAAAGCTGAATTATATTTCCATGCAACACCTGAAGCGCCCGCGTTCGTTCGACAGGTGCACTGCTGCAGTTTTCGGGAGTACAGTTCTACGCATTCTACGTCTTCTTACACCAGTGGTTAGTCATAGGCCAAACTCTCATGCGCTGACTTCACACATCACCAGAAAAAGGATCGGAAAAAGGCTAAAAGTGGCGCTGAGGTAGTGCACCCAAGCAGCGTCCAGGTACGCCCATAGAGACGGGCAGCCTGTTTTCAGGGGACACCATCCCCACCCGAAATTTTGCCTTCGCTCATTTTCGTCATCGCCAGACCACCTCATGAGACACTCAGACATGAACACCACGGTGAGAACGAAAGAGACGCTTTTCGGAAGCTCTTTACCCAGTTTCCCGCCGAACAAAGCATCATTACAGTTACGAAACACGCGAACAGATTACGACGTACGGGGATATTCTTTTCACAAGAATAAGTCTCCACGGCGGTTTCCGATACTGATTCTTTGCAGTTTTTGTCGTTTTGACCACGACAGATCTGCGGCTTCTCTTCTTTCTTCGTTGCCAAACGCGTGCAGTTGCTTTGCCTTCGTTCTACCACCACGTTTTGGCACGGGTACGACTCAGTCTTGATTCTGGTTTGTGTACACGTTTTGGCTCGATCCTCTGTCACTAGCTCACATTTGGGCCTGAGAACTTTTTTCGGGCATGGATACGTCTCCTCTACCATCACACGCTTTGAACATGTTTTCTTCAGCAGCTTCTTCACTACCCTGCAATGTCGTTGTGTCTCGGTTGCCTCATATTCGTACGTGATAGGCACATCGATTTCGCGGGTGCAGGTAGCGGCTTCGACTCGGAACTGAACATCACATTCCAATCGGCTCTGAACTTTTTCACAGGGATAAGGAACTTCTTCGGCCATGTTTCGTGGACAGGTGTCCTGAACTTGAACTGTCTTAGTACGACAATCATATTCTTTCACTTTCCTCGGGCAAGGCCGCCTGGAGAATTTAGAGATCTCCCGTGTGCAGATCGATGGAACTGTCCGAGGAACTTTGTAACAGATTGTCTTGGAAGTCATTGTCGGGCACTCAAACTCGATTTCCCTTGTCGCCAGTTTCTTGCAATCAACAACCACCTGTCGCTCTACTTCGACGCAGACTTCTGGGAAGAAATCGGACGGGCATGAGTAGGACTTCTGTTTCACAACCTTTCTCGCACACATATGCTCCTCTGTGAACGGAACTTGTGAGCAGGTGCGCCGCAACTCAGGGACTAGCTTGCTTTTCTCGTTGGGAGTATCGAGCACAGGTTTCTGTTCCACCGGCAATGGAGGATGTTGTGCCTTTGCACCATTCCCTTTCTTCTTGTCATGCTTCAAAAAAGGTTCCGTTAGGGTACTCTGCGCGCGATCCACACGTGGGATGGGGTTGTAATCTGTAGCGCTACCCTCGTTGAGGCCAAGCGCATGGCCCCGCCAGCGACCAGTGTCTGGGTAATCAAGGATCCCTGATGGCCACGGCCCGGCCTCCGCAGTAGGCCATAGCCTACAAAATGTTGCAGTTATAAGCAGACAGTTGACAATGCGATGTTGCCCCATTGGCACGCGAATTGAATAAAAACATTGTATCAGGCGTGGCCTGGCTGTTTTCGAATCACAGATATATACACAACGTGTCACTGGGTAATGAAAAAAGAGTAGCAGAACCACTCGCGAACTAGCATCTTCAGACATAAATTTGTGAGGCACAAATCACAACAAGGTGTCTTCGGATCCAGTTGTGTATCTCGGCGCGTACCTGGTCTCCGATGCCAAACAAACTAAAGATGTAAACAAAGGCTGATCTCCCATGATATGAACGACGAGGAAGAGCCCACCAAAGTAGAGACGAATTAATTACACAAAGGTTGAGAAGAGGATTCGATTGCGGTTTGCAGTCGACATCTCGAGAGAAGCAATGACCCTCGAGCACAGTCGTCAGCACCGAGGGGCTTTGGGATGTAGAGGTCGTCCCCGGTCGTTTGACGGGTTTGCTATCGACTCTGCCACTGACCGGACATTTACAGAACGAATGATTGACTAGAATAGCCCATCTCAGACCTTGACTGTCGAGTGGACTTCATGATTTCGCAAGGCCATCATCTTCGGAAAAGAGAGTAGTTCGCTTTATTCGCTCCAGCTGACTCATGGTATTGCCAATTCCACACATAAATAGCGATTCACTCTGCGAGTGGCGAGGACCTCCGATCTAAAAGCAAACTTGTGACCAATGAAACAGGAAATGGTGACATTTTTCTGAACCACAGCGGGGTGAGGCCGTCCCTGCGACAGGAATTGCTACTCCAGATAATATTAAACTGCTATTTGACGAGGCGGCCGCCTCAGTCGCTTGCGCAAAACGAGGAATGGGCTTTCCAATAGTCAGAAACCCGACAGTTGAGGGCGGCGAGAGGCGGAGCTGACTTCTGGAGCTTGGCGAAGAGAAAAGACTTTAAAAGCACTCATTGACACAACGCGGTGCCGTACAACGATCTGAAGAAGACCCCTAACGACGCGTGTTCGCTGGAAAGAGCCATAAAATGTATTGTAGACATCGGAGCGGGGGAAGTGCATGCTTCTGAAACGGGCAATCCAGTGTGGTGGGACCAGTTTTACCTGTTTGCAAATGCGGTGGGTGATGCAGCGTACGCAGGCATGAGAAAGCTCCTGGGAGCCGTTGTTTGCGGGCACTGTGGTTTTCACAGCCTGTTTCTTGGTAAGTCCCAGAGCCCACAGGAGAGTCCTTCCTTCTGGTGAACCACTCGCTTGTGTTGTGTCATTAGCGCGAAGCGTACGCTCCCTCTAGACTATACAGAAGCTCCAGGGATCTGGTGGCCAGGTGCGCCAGTTTTATGCGTGGGCACATGACTGCACACACTGCATTTTCCGAGAGATTCCCCAGCCACTCGTACGAGACAGAGGCATGACAACTGGAGCTCTGCTGCGTTGCTCGGTTCTACGGAGACCGACACGTGTCCATCTTTACAGCAAGTGCTGGGCGTTGACTAAAGGCGGCGTACGGAGTGCTTCTTTGAGAGATATTTTCTCAAACAGAATATGCTCACGCCAGCCTTGTTTCGAATGTAGCTTTCTGGTTCACAGAACCAAAATCCATCCCTCTGTTCCGCCTTCTCCAGTCAAACAAGCACCAGTCCAAGCGAGTATGCCGCAATTTCTGGCCATGCTTCGCGACCAGATCGCTGCGCTTTTTCTCAAACTCTTTACGGACCGCCGACTGGCCGGCGCGGCAAGAAGGGGGTTCTCCAACCGTTGACCCCGTGGTGTCTTGTTCAGTGCTGAGTTAGGTTAGCCGCTGACCGTGTTTCGAGTTCTTTTGCCAGCCCCAACGTAAAGGAAGAACTCTCCACATGCCTTATTTTGCGTGTGCATAAATCAGAACGGTTCACTCCTCATTTTCCGCCATCGCTCATCTTCAGCGCCGCGTGCTGACTGGCCTGTCTTGCGACTGCGCGTGTCTTGCGCCGGCGCTCCAGTGGATGCCAAAATTTGGATAGGCCGACGCCCACCTTTCTATTTTCGTTCTTGCCGCTTGACCTGCCGTTTGCGACTGCGTTTCTCTTTGTTTGCCTCTTCCTCACTCTCGTGTTCCCGTTTAAGTTGACTCACTTGCGTCTCAACGGTTGCTCTCGACGGGACACGCGAACCCTTCGTTAAACACTATCGTGGAGTCGAGTCACAGTTGCGCGGGCAGCAGGTCGCCGACTTGTGGAAAATTATATTTTATCTTTGGCTTCTTTGCGCCGCCAGCAGTTACATTGTTGCTGCTTCAACAGCATATCAAGCAAACCGTGTAGGCGCTCCTTCCCTCTGGGGCAAGAAAGCCGCAACTGTCTGAAGATCCAGAGTCTCAAAGTGAAGAAAATCGCAACTCGGAAACTTTGGACCGACGGCTCATCAGTGAGGTTTCATCGTCGGGGCAATTCCTTACTCAAGGTCACTATTCTGAGTCTGTGGGCCCAGCTCGGTTCTGAACGCTTCAATATGCGCATGTGAGCTGTCGTAGCCCCACTACAGTCCATGTTCACTGCCGAAAAAAGACTGGTCCAAGCCCCAAGAAAAGCCCTTGCTTTTTTCAAGAAATGTCTGCGTTTCTGGTGCTGGGTCTTCAAAAGTCGGAGAGGCACCACCTGAAACCAAGTCTTCGTTAAACCGCAGATAGATCTACATGTCTGGGGACCCGATTCCTTCAGAATTCACTGCAGCCAAAGTTTTGAAAAGCGTTAGACCCCCTCATAGCTTGGAGGGTCACCTGTTTTGGGTCTTTTTGCGATAGGGAAATCAACACATGACACGTGGTGTAACTAATCTGTTTATGCTTTTTTCAACATTCTGCGAAGCGTCTTCCGATGCCGTCCTTCCTCACCAGTTTCCGCCTACCCGTTTTGCTGGCCTGCGTCTCGATACCCCTTCACAGCACACTCCGCGCTGGAATACTTCTCTGGTGTTGCAAAGAGACTCCGCTGGTGCATATTTAACGAATGGGCCTGAAGCCGGTGCCTTTTCCTCCCTTTTCTCCGTCGGTATTCTTCAGCCCTCAACCTCGAATTTGCCATCTTTTGCAAGATAACCGACTCAATACATATCTGTATCTGTCTATCTGTATCTACGTATGACAACACATTCACGCATGTGGAGGTGTTGTCGGTCACATGAAGAAAAGATTGCTTGTAACTAGCCAGCACCCGTGACTTGCTTCGGTGACGCCCTGTCCCCTCCGTCTCCCGTTGTGAGAACTCGGCCACGTTTCGCGTGTCTTCGGCTTCTGTACGAGGAGAAACGATCTTTCAGTGTTTGTGTTCTTTTAGATGTCTGAATGTAAAGGTATGGGTGTTCCCCGTCGCCGACTTGGGTTTAGCAGTCGGCTCTAGTTTCCAAGGTATTTTTCCGGGTTTTCGGGAGGGGATTGGGCATCTCTCTCTCGATCTCTTCTTCCCCGTGGACGCTTCTCTCGCTCTTCCATATAGAAAGCGGCATGGATTGCATTCCGGAAGAATTTGGAGGGCTATCCTCTCGTTCTCTCCACGTGCTTAATGGAGTCTCACCTGCCGAGAGATTCCACCAAGATATGGCGGTGGCGGCTGCTGTGACTTCGGCAGCGAGCGTCCAAATTTCCGAGCCCTATGCAAGTAGTGAAGAAGAAGAAGTGATGATTGACGACGAGGAGTACCAGCTTATTCTTTCTCCGTTCCACGCATGCAGTGCCAACCAGCCGCCTCTCTCTCGTTCTGACGAGCCGCCCTCGGAAACCCGACCCGTGGAGACGCCCAAGTTCGCCTCTGTCGAGGATCCAGAAGCCGAAGAGAGCTCGGCGCCTTCGGGGTCTCCCTCGCCTGCATATGCATCTCTCCCGACAGAACAAAGGGAGGCCGACAAGCTCCAACAGCCCTCCGGCGACGGTCCTGAACTGTCCAAAAACACACCTGGTGTCTCCCCTTGCGTCGCCCTGCCTTCACGACATGTCGCTTCCGCTCGAGAAGGTGATTCCTCCGGCCGCGTCGCCGCTATTGCCAGTTCCCAGAGAGCGACAGACGCCCCGGAGTCGGACGAAGAGGACGGCAACACCTACGCTGTTCGCATCGTGATTACCGGGCCAGCACGATGGAGGGGCGACCTCTCCTTCCAGGGGGCGCCCGCGATGCTCTGCACGATTGTTCGTCTGCGCGTGAGTGCGGAAGAGACAGAGGAGCGCGAAGAACAGGGGACGTCTCCCAAGTTGCGCGAGGAGATCGTCCTGCAGAAGCGGGGGTGGGGCCCTCTGGTGTTGGAAGAAGTTCTCGTCCACGCCCGAAGACTGCAGCAGGAAAAACCGGAGGAAAGGAATGAGGAAATCGAGGTGAGTCGAGAGACGTCACCGGGCGTGGGCCCTCGAGCCGCTGCCATGCTCGACATGGAATGGAAAAAAGGGATGCACCGTTAGGCACAGACAGCGGTCCGAGAAGGGGAAAAATCGCGCCTCGAAAGAGGGGGAGAGCACAAAGGAAAGAATACCCAAGAAGAACGAAGGGAGAGAGGTGGTGAACAGACCGACACGCCTTTTCCTTTCCAAGGGTCTATAGAGCGGAAGATTGGTTCGCTCTGCTTTCGGGCCCTTAAACGTTAATCGCCTTTACCGTTGTTCTCTCCTTGCTCTCGCTGTCCTTCCTATGCCCTCTCGTGTATGCCTTTCCCTCCTGCCGATTCGCTGCGCGCTTCCAGCTCACTTTTCCGCTCTTTCAGCTCCCGTGCTCTCTCGGCGCCAAATGCATCCTTCTCTGTGTCCCGCATGTGTGTTGTTTTTGTCCTGACTGGGAACTGCGTCTGCGCTCAGGTCCTTTTGCTTCACTTTCACCGGTCTGTGGACGAGATCCCAGTTCCTTCAGACGACCAACCTTTTATCTCGCCGTCGTCCCTGACTCGCGCGCCCCTCTCGGTTCTCCAGCTGCCTCTGTCTGAGTTGGATTTGGGCCCCACCGAAGCAAAGTACCGGCTCACGCTTCCACCTCCTGCTCCGTTTTCCCCCTCTTCTTCGTTTCTGCTTTCTCCTTCCTTCTCCCTTGAAAGACTCGCGAGCGACTACCGCGCGGCGCTCCACAACTCGACGCGAGGGGCGAACCGCTGCAACATCATTCTGTTTTCTCTCAAACTCCTGACCCTCCTCACGGCGCCGCCCACGCAGCAAGACCAGCTTTACCACCTGCACGCTCAGCAGCGGATGCTCTTTAGCGCCGCTGCTTGCGGCGGGCGTTCTCCGGCCTTGCAGGCTTCTCTCTCGCGCTCAGGCTCCCGCTCCGTCGCCCTCGCCGACCAGCTGAAGATGGCTGCGACACACAAGGCGCTCGCCTCCGAGCGCAGCCCGCTCCTCGGCCGAGAGCGACAGCCAGGGCGTCGCGCGTGCGCCTCCGTCGTCCAGGGGCCTTCCAGGTCAGCCGACCGCCCTACTGCCCCGCGCTCCGTGGCCTGCCTGCCGCGCGCATGCGGCGCTCTAACGGCTGCCTCCCCCCTCTTCCAGTCGCTCGTGCAGTCCGCGCCTTCTGCGGTGCCCCCGGACTGCGCGGCGCCCGGTTCCGTCGTCTCCGCGCCCGTAGTTCCGGCTCGAGTGGGGCCCGAGGCCGGGGCCGGCGAGGGACAAACGGAGACTCCGGAGACGTCCGGCCCGAAGCCGGAGGACACGTCTGCGCCAGAGGCGTCGCAGGGACTCGTGGGCGCTGCGGGCCTTCGTTTGAGCGAAGGCGATCAAGACAGGAATGGATCAGAAGGCTTCTCTGTCCAGCACGGACTCGTGATGGCGTGCCGCCCGGTCTCTGCGCCGTCTACCCGCTTGGTCGCCAGTGCCGATCGACCGACTGGAGAGAAAGCGCGCGGGAACGGAGACAAGATCTTGTCGCGGGAGGTTTCCTTGAAATGCGGAAGAGAAGGCGGCGGCCTCGGAAAGATCTCGTCCGCGCAGTCCGATGCGGGCGTTGACCGCTATCTGTTTCTGGCGGGCGAGGCGGCGAGAAGGACTCGAATGGCAAGGGACTCTTCAGGGTTGCCTTTGTCTTCGCGCATCTACGCCGAGACTGCGCAGCGAAAACCCGCGTTTCTGGCGACCAGCTGCGGAGAGAAAGGTCTGTCGTCTCTCCAAACGATGCGCCTACACCAGTCCTTCGCACACGTGAAAGGAACACATTTTCGCCCTCCAGCGAGCGTGTCGATAGACGATGGGGTGCGGGAAGGCGAGGTCGAGGATATCTCTCCGGATGACAGTGTATCTGTCCGGGAGGGAGGCCGCGGGCGGAGACAGGACTGTGAGTCGGAAGAAGATCTCGAGGCCAGCGGCAGGCGAGAAGCCGCGCCTGACCAACCGCCCGTGCGTCTTCACACGCACGCCCGAGGGCGGGGCGGAGGCAATGCAGACGGCGAAGGGTGTGCAGCGACTCTGCAGTCGACTTTCCACCGCAGACAGAATGGCGACATGCGCGAAGCTTGGTCGAGCGACGGAGACGGAGAAACGAATAGCTACTGCGGCAGCGCAGGCACGCTGCGTTCAGACAGCCACTCGCGAAAGACCACGCTGACGTCTTCAATCCAAAGAATGAACTTCTTAATGAATCAGGCCCAGCTGCTTCTTCAGCGTCGCCAGATGAAGCACCAGCAGAGAGCATTGGCGCGTCAACGCGAAGAACAGCGCGCCGCGCGCAACGGCTCGTGTGATAAAGGCTGCGGCACAGAGGAGCAAGAAGCGAACCAAGCAGGACGGGAGACAGGAACTCTAAAGGAGACCGCGAGTGAAGATGTCGCACGTTCGCAGTTGGCGGCTCCAGCGGCGAGGCTGACAGGGGATCACATCAACGCAACGAGCCTTTCAGAGAGCGCGCAGGAAGCGGCGAGCGCAAGAAAGGCGGTCGACGAGACGCATCAGGCTCCTCTTGTCTCCAAACAACGTAGCGATTCCCTTGAGCGACTCGGGGACCAGCAGACGAGAAACCATGCCCCGCAGAGCTCACGCGCGTCGCCTTCCACAGAGGCCTCTCCATCGCTCCCAGAGGCGTCGCCTGGGAGCCGGCCTTCTCTCCCGTGCGCCTTCGAGTCTAGCCCTCAAGAGCAACCAAAAGAAGATGCCGGCAAGGAAGTAAAACGCCCTGCAAGTGCGCCATCCACACCGGAGACCCACGAAGATGTCATAACCACCACCGGGAGCGCCGCATGCATCGACGACGGTCCGAGTGGCGTGCCCGTCAAGGGGCTCTCCGTGTCTCTGTCTGTCGAGTGCGAAGGCGAAACCGCAGGAGAGCTGGCCGAGGGACGCGCCGCGGAGATCCTTGAACCGGACACATTCGGATGTGCTCAGAAAACCACGGACGACGAGGCTCATCCGGCGACAGAGTTGGTCCTCGCCTCAAACGCAGGGAAAGAAGATTTTGCCTTTTCTGCCGCTTGTTCTCTGTCTCCAGAGCGCAGTGAGGCTGCGTGCTGCGCTCCCGCCTTCGGGCCTTCCCTGCTGTCTGACCCCGCAGCGGCCCCGAGTGACGTCTCTTTGTGCTTTCCGCCGTCTTTTTCTCCACTCCCTGCTCACGCTTTGCTCTCGGGGGAAGCCCCTGTCTGTGCGGCATCGGCGCCGTCTCCGGCGCCCGTGCTGTCTGTGGGTTGCCCCGCTTCTCTCCAGCGTTCTGAGGACACGAAAGGAGGCGACGGACCTGAGAACCTCGCCTTGACGAAGGACGAGGCGCGGGGAGACGAGAAGCCCCAGCTTCACGAGGACGAACTCCGGGCCGTCGTGGACCAGCTGCGCGGCTACATGGTCCGAATTGAGCACCGCTTGTCCAAGAGACTGAGCAAGAAAAAGAAACTCGGGAAACGGGGAGAGAAGGCCGCCCGAAAAGGCGACTCCAGCCTCGGCCTCCCTGAGCAGGAAGGACCGAACGGCGACAGGAAAAGGGCGAGGGAAGGAGAAGACACCAGTGAGGCGGGAGTCTCCAAGGACGCGGCCATCCTGCCGGAAGGGTGCGAGGAAGAACGCGGAAAGATAGAGGACCCTCGATGTTCGGAGGCTTTCGTCCAGAGAGCTCTCGCCATGCGCGACTTCTCGTACCTGGCTGAGGCGGTCCTAGAGAAGAGAGCGAGGGAGAAGGACGGCGGAGACGAGCACTGGAGTCGCGCCAGAAAGACTGTAGAGCCTGCTGGCACACTAGAGGCGCTTGCTGAGAAAGCAAGGGAGGTACGCGGAAGGGACTCTCGGTTACTTCCTGCGGCGTTTCTTCTTGCGCGTTTTCGATTCGCGCTTTTGATGTCGCTTTTTGGGTGGCGTCCCATCAGTTTGTCCTCTGCATCCGTTTATCCGCCATCTGTGGTTATCTCTCGCGATGCGAGGAGGCCGCTCGAAGAATTCTCAATCTGCATGCACGTGTCCGGCGTCCTGTCTTTTTTCAGGACCAGACAGCACTGGAGCGTCTCGAGGCGGAATGCTTGAGCGCGCGGACAGCCATTGCGTCCCTGAAGGCGGACTTGGCTCGGACAACAGAGGAGAAAGATGCGTTGAGGAAGGAGAGCGAGAAGAAGGAAGAAGAACGCGTGAGGAAGGAACAGGCTCTCGAACAGCGGAAGCGGGAGCTCGAGGACGCCTTTGAAAAGGAGCGAGCAGCTCTAGAGGAGCGGCTGCGAAGGGGGGTGGAGGCCGAGAGGGCTAAGCGGCGTCAAGAGACCGAGGGCAAGGCGCAGGAAAAGAGAGAGGCTCATGACGACAGCGCAGAGAAAGAGAAACTGAGGCAGCATGCGCAGACGCTGGCGGCGGCCTACGGCGCGTTGGCCAGGAAGGTCGAGCTCGAGGAGGCTTTGCGAGGGCAAGCGATGAAGAAGAAAGAAGAGGAGATGCGGAATCTTCTTGATCACCTCAAGCAACAGGAGGCGCGCTTACGCCAGAGAGAGGAAGAGAACGCGCAGCTGCATGCTCAACTGCAGGCGCTCCGGACCCACGCGCAAAAGAGCGAAGACGAACGGCAGAGAAACCTAGACACCCCTCCGCAGGCGAGGGAAACAGAGGCTCTCCGGCGCCAGCTTCAGGACGCGACCCAGGAGCTCACACGTCAGCAGCAGAAGATTCGCCTGTTGGAGGATCAGCAACGGAGTGTCGCTGTCTGTGCGTCCTCGTCTTCCTTGGCCTCTTCTTCGCCTTCCTACCCTGGAGGCGTGGACGCGTCGGCGCCGCTGGAGCAAGTCGAGAAGCTCCAACGCGAACTGGCCCTGGCTGAGAAGGACCGTCTTCGCCTCCTGACTCTGGACAAGCAACGCGAGAAAGAGCGGCTCCACCTCGTCGACTTGTTTTCTCTCCAGTGCATGCGCGTGCGAGACCTCGAGCAGCAGTTGCTCCAGATCGACGAACAACTCGCCACCATCCTGTCGCAATCCACGCGAGCTTCGGCCTCCGCCTTGCTCTTCACCCACGCCGCTTCGCCGTCGTCCTCTGGGGCTTCCCAGAGCGCGGCGCTTCCGGCTGGAGCTGAGAGGACTCGGGACGCTGCGGCTCGGACGGGGAACGCAGAAGGCCGAAAAACTGCGGAGCCAGAGCGAGAGCGTAAACGGGCGTCGTCTGTGGCGCCCGCCGCGGTCTGGGACCAGAAAGAGAGGGAAGAGAGCGTCACGCTGCGACCGTCCGTGCTCCAGCGTCTCCGGGGGATGCGCGAAAGCATTCGCCACATGCACGAACAGCGGTCCCCCGTTCTCTCCTCCCTTGGTCACCAGTCTCTTGCGGGACTCTCGAAGCCTCTCGGTCACGGCCAAAAAGAGGAAAGGGAAACGCGGAGCGAGGTCGGGTTCACTGGAACGCCTTCCCTGCTCCGTTCGCGTGAAAAGGCCGAGAGCGCTTCGCCAGCGTCGCTCTCGTTGTGTCACCCTTCTGGACGCGGTGGAACTCTGCAGGTGCCCGCCCGCCCAGGCGCGGTGACTGCCCGCGGCAGCAAGGACCGCGCCGGCTCCGCGAAGCTCCAGGATCCAGAGAGCTCGACAGCTCATTTCGTCGTGAGTCGCGTCGAGACCTCCACGCGCTCCCCCGCGGAACGCAGCTTCGTCCCTTCCGCGGCGAGGCCTTCGTTGTCCCGGAGTTCCGTTTCCACTTCGCAAACCGTGCATGTGGGGAGACCGACGCCGCGATCCTGCTCTCCGACGACGCGGCAGCTCTCGGCAAGCAGCCACGTCTTGTCTCCGGGGCCCGTTTGCGGTGCGGAGCAACAAGTCTTGTCCGCTTCCTACACCGCTCCTTCAGGCGGCGCGCCGTCCAGCACGCAGTTTGTCGGATCCGTGGGACGGCCTGTGTCCCCGTGGGCGTCGGGAGGATGGTCCAAGGACGGCAGTCGTGCGGAGCGGGTCTCGGGGATGGGAAACCTTGGGGGTGAGGACGAAGGTCGACGAGGCCGGATCCGAGGCGGCGCGCCTCACGTCCGGTCCTCGTCTGTCCAGTCCACGCCCGGCAGCCTGCACAGACCCGCGGCACGGCCTTCGCTTTCCTTCGTCCCGTGTTTCGTGGCGCAGAATCCCCCGGTCGGGACCGTCTCCGTCGCGCCTTCGGGGTATTCCCTCGCTTCGTCGCTGGCGGGAGTCCGAGGGACGGACCCTAGGCGCGCACCGGCTGCGCCGTCGACGCACAGAGACGTCGGAGGCCGAGAAGAGAGCAGACTGGCCCGATCTCTGTATCGGCCGCAGATGCACGAGGCAGCTGTGGACTGGAGAGGAAAGGGTGGAGACCGAAAAGCGCCCTCAGGCTCGGGTGAGCCGACCGAGTGCGGACCCGCCGTGTATCGCTACGCCACCCCCACCAGAGTCGCCCGAAGGCTCCCAGCTGGAGAGGAGCAACCCCGTTCAGCTGCGCTTCGTTTCGGAACCCCAGCGAGACAGGGCACTCTGGGCACGTGGATACAAGAGAATCTGAGACGATAAACCTGGCGCCTCGCACAGCGACCGACAGAGACGCTCGAAAAAACGCTCCGCACCGAAAGGAAAACACAAGAAAGAGGGCAAGCAGACAACTTCCAACACCCATGCATGTATCGGAGTCTAGAGATGCATTTACAGATGCTCAATTTGCGCACTTTTTTCGCGGCATGGTTTCGGTGACTATATATATATATATATATAGTGTGTGTGCATGTTTATCCATCTACACATGCGAATGTTTGTGGTGTGGCCAAGGCGTGTTCGCGTGCATGTGTCAGAGACGACTTTCCAAATGTCGATGAGAATGCACCGGTCTCTTGTCTCGCCTTAGCAGCCTGTGGGGAGTGACGGTTACCGCCTCAAACGGCTCTACTGGAACCCGTGGCAACTTCACACCGCAACCTTGAAATCCAAGGAACTCCCACTCTAAAGATATTCTCGTTTTTCCTTTGCGGCGGTCGGCCGGCACCTCTGAGCGACTCAGGCATATATATATATTCATTCCACACAGCCATGGAAACTACGAAATGTATCTGATTTGTAGTCATAGCTTTTTTGGTGCAGGAAGTGGCTATTCATGGCATCCGTAACTCTCTTTTTGCCAGGTTATCAGAAGCTGTGCATCATTCTGGGGGGCGCCGTGTAGGAGGCAGTGTCCGCATGCGTCTACGAACCGGGGAGTGTCCTTCGGCCAGCGGTACCAAGGAACCACAAAGGTAGGGAGAGACAGGCTGAGAGCCGAGAGGCCGAGGATGAACAAACAAGAGCGGTTTTCGCCAGCGTGTTGACCTAGTCTCTCGAACCGAGAGGGGAAAAACGAAGATTTTTCGCGGGGTGTACCGAAACCGAGACACAGAGACTGTGGGGCCTCCAGGCGTCTGAGGGACGGCAAGCTGCGTTGCCTGGTGACGAGCTGTGAAGTCGCTACTCGCCGTCCGGCGGAACGGGAAACTCGAAATGCCGCTTTTCTCGCGGAGTTTTACTGGACAAACTGGGGACGGAGGGCCCTTTCGGATTTACAATGTCCCTCACCAGAATGGAATAAAAGGTGAGCCAACGTGCAACCAAAAAGCACGCATGGGCTTTCACGTTCTCTGAACTATACAAAGGCAAATACAAACATAGAAACGGATTCATGCAAATCTGTGTTTCTCAATTTACACGTTCCTCGCAGGAAGGCGAGAGGCCAATGCACGGTTACACAAAAACGGTATTGTATCGAAGCAAACCTCGCACGAGTCATGTTGACACAAGGCAGCTGTAGAGCTATTGTGCCTGCCTGGAACAGAAGTGTGCCGAAATGAGCGACCAAAGAGGCTGTTCTGATTATGCCACCATATGCTTTGCACCTGAAACGAAAAACGCTGTGGACGGAGATGGATTTGACAACGTAACCTGAGACTCCCATTTCCAGAGAGAGCGTGCGTGCGTCTCTCTCGCCTGCTGGAAATCCGACTCCATCTTCTTCCTTATCCCCCTTTCCTTCTCCGCTCTGTTACCCTCCGTTCCCTATCCCGTCACTGCTCGTTCTCCATTCCTCTGCCAGCTTCTCTGACCCACCGCAGCCGCGACGCCCCCCAACCACTCCCTTCGCCTCTCCTCTCAGGCGCCTGTTTTCCTTCTCTTACACATGTGGACGACGTCGATCTCGGCCTTCGCTTCGTGCCGCACCAGCTTTCTCCCGCCAGAAACACGCCGACGTGACTTCGTTCCCTGTTTCTCGCGGCGGATGCTCCTGCCGTCAAACCACGCCCATTTGTGCCCTTCTCACGCCTCGTCTTCCCGCTTCACTGTCCCCGACGCAGCCTTCGCTGTCTCTTCCTTGCCTTCCTCTTTGCCTTCTGCTTGGTCGATCTCGTTCTCGACTCTTTCCTCTCTCTCTCGCCGTTCAACACTCGCCTCGCCCGCCGCGGCTCCACCTCCCTCCGCTTCCTGCCTGCTTCGCCCCTGTGCGCCTTCGCCCTCTCCCGCCTCTTCTCTCTCTGAGACGCCCGCGCGGGGGGGCTCAGCGCCGCCTCCCTGCCTCTCCTGGGGGAGACACGCAGCGCCTCTGACCGTCCCCGTGTGCGCCCCGACTGCGCCGCTGTCGACTTGGCCAACGCCCTCACCTCCACCGGGCGCAGCCGCCGCCTCCTGAGCTCCGGGAGCCTCTAAGGACAGGTCCTGCCGTTCGGCACGCCTCGCCGCTCCCCCGAGCGTCGAGCGAGGAGACACAACGACCTGCGAGGGCCCGAAGGCCTCGGGGCGGCTCTGGGGCGACGCGTTCTGCGAGGCAGCGCCAGGCAGCTCGGCAGGCCCCGGCGGACGGACCGACGGACCGAGCGGCCCCGACGGCAAACTCTGTGGGGCCGGGGCCACTTGCGGCATTTGGGGGAGAACCGGGAACGGCCTTGAGGCCCCCGCGGGAGCCTCGGGGCTTGCGGTCGCCGGTCCGGCGTATCCGCTGGCGTGGCGGGGACTCGTGAGGGCGGGAGGAATCGACGGCCCGTGGCCCGGGGCAGACGACGCGCTCGCCTGCTGGGGACACTCCAGGACAGTGATGTCGCTCTCTGGGGCTCGAACCCCCTTCAAGCATACCGGGAGCGGGAAGCTCCATTGCCGCTTCACGACGATCGAGATGACTGTACGGCCCACCTGAAGAGGAGACAGCGAAACAGCGACAACGTGACACGGGTACATGGAGAGAAAAGAAACGAACAGGCAACAGGCAGGAAACAAAGCGCGGGGGCGCAGATACAGCCGCGAGGAAGCAAAATGAACAAAGAATCCGAAAAGGAAGGACGCCCGAGGGGCGGGGAACACCTGGACACACGAAAAAGTGCAATATACAGGTTTCATGTGCAATATATATATATATATATATATATTTACATATATATATATATATATCAATGCAGGGGGGTGCTCAAGTACACACGCAAGTGGACACGCTCAGCGTGAAACGAGACAAAGGTTCAGACGAAAGTGCGTCCACGGCCGGCGCCGGCAAACGTCCAGAGAGCGTTGCCTGAGCGTTCGTGCTAGGGCCCCGGAAATAGTTAGAAAACCGATTTTTGTAGAGTAGCTGACTCAAGGGAAACGAAAACGAATGAGAACAACACAGGCTCGAACTTTGAATTCTCCAGAAAGGAAGCCAGCGGACCTGAAGAGCAACTCCCGTGCCGCCGCGTTCGAGTTTGAGGGGCCTCTTCAGTTCCACCAAAGTTCCGAACTTGCTCCGCTGATCCTCCAACCAAAACGCTCCCTGAAAAAAACGGACGCACTCGTCGAGGCCTGTGGCTTTGTCTTGCGGTCTCCGAATAGCTGTTCTCCAGAAGAAGGACACAAGTCGTGCGCTTCACAGCTCGGCACCGATGCCCCCATTCCTCGACGAATTCACCGGTGCAAAGGCACTGGAACCGCCATGTGCAGGGTGGAGGTACAGAGGACGATACGCCCTATCGAGGTTTTGTCGCGGATCGCCTCGGGTTCTTCCCGAGGGAAACCAGTCCCAGACACGCCTGTCACTCGGGTCCAGACAAAGCAGATGGATTCACATCCCCCAACGCCAGCATCTGTACCACTAAATGTGTAGAGATGCAAGAGTCAACGTGCATGCACGTTTGAAGCTGCAAATCGGAGGGGCGTGCACCGACTCTTGGTTTTGCTGACCTGGCTGAATTTGATTAGCGCATGCAGTCGAGAAACGCTGATGTCGCTCAAGCGAATGTCGGACTCGTGGCCGCGGCCTAGGCGAGCAGTGCGGCGCGTCGCCAGAGACACCACGTGAAGCCCGCGCCGAAGCGCCGGGGGCGACGGCGACGAGGGAGACGGATGAGAGCTCCGCGGCTCTGGCCACAAATCCGACCCGAAGGAGAAACGCGGCGTGGCGCGAGACAGCCTCGATGAGAACACAGATCTCGACGGGGAAGAGATCCGAAACGATGCAAACGAAAAAACGCTGAAGTGCTGGAACACTGACGAAACCGAGCGTGACACCGCCAACGCGCAGGCAGCAGACGCAGAGAGCCCACCGACGTTGCTAAACAAATTTATGTACTTACAAATATAGATAGATAGGTAGGTATGTAGATATAGATATAGATAAATAGACAGGGAGAAGCAGAAATTCGAAGACATGCTTGGATCGAGGATCGGTGAGATGGATACATGTGAATGTGGATGCATGCGCGTGTGCGGTTAAAGACCGCATAATTGGAGTTACCTAGAATGATATACGGGAAGGAAGGGCGCGGAATCTCAAAAAGCTCAATGACCCTGCCGCGTCCTCCGTCGACGAAGGCAGGATATGGAGCTTTGCACAACTCGCCTGCAACATATGAGTCAAGGCAAAACACGCGCACACGGTGGGTACAGTGTACACCAACCCAAGGTTCATCCCCATGGATTCACCAAATAACAGAAACTCGAGAAATACAGCCCCACCTCGAACTCTTCTGCATATATGTATATATGGAGAAAACAGGTAATTGGAGGCGTGCAATGATGAATAAATCGAGAACCACGATGAACAGGGATAGATATAGCAATCGTTGTTGCGATGGCACCATTTTCTTTTGCCGTGTCTGCGTTTCAGTGAAGCAGCTGCGTCTCGGGCGAAGGCGACGGCACGTGAACAGCGGCTTACAATCTAGAGCACGCAGAAAGTATCCAACCGTTGTTCCATCCTGTAAAAGGGAATCCAGACCCAAGACAAAAGGCTCGACTGCTCTCGACGAATGGAGGGAATAAAACATGAACGGTTGCCAATATGTATATAGACATAGACACAGACATGTATACACACTTACACCACCGACAGGCAAAACGTTAAGGTCTTTCTCTACATACGAACCAATCCGATATACGTCTACAAGGCCAGGCAATATATACAGAGAAAGACGTGTCAGCCTGTGCTGTTGAAACCGCAGTTTTCTTCCCCCAGTGTTTCTGACTCGCGCCCTTGCACTCCCCCGAGTTTTTCTCTCTCAGTTGAAACGGAAAATTCTGCTGGCAATTCGACGCTAGCGGCAGCGCCACCGAGACTCCGCGTCTTGTCGGATCCTTCTCGCGGGATGCGCTCTCTCAGCACTGCCGAAAATCAAAAGCTGGCTCGTCAAACTTACGCTGCGTATGTTCAGTCGGCCCTCCATCCACGTCCGAAGGCACTGGAGGTGGACATGTTTCATGCTCCCTGCGTCCAGATCCGCATTCGGAGAGCCGTATTCTTCGACGCAAATGCACCGTTGCACTTCACATTCACAAGCTTTACCGGCTAGTCTGCACAGAGGAAGCTACACATGCCGTAACTAAACGCCCCCCCCCCCTCCGCCGATAGCACTGACACTGACATTGAAATGAGTGCGGTAAAAGCTCTCGTGGGCGTTTTCACGGCCCCTTGGTTTCGATATCTGGATTCACACGCCATGTCTGAGTACAGAGGTCTAAACGACGCCGAAGCGAAAAAAACAGCGGCGCAAGAAATCTGTCGAGAAGCATTCTCTATAGCCTGTTCTCTCCTTTAGAGCAGGTTTCCTCCAAACATGTTTGTGAGTGTGTAGGGCTGTCAAAACACACACCAAGCACCAGACGGCCTCCACATGCCTTTTGCATGTGCTCCGTGCGGAAAGGCGCGCATCGGTCTCCTAGAGCGTTCGACTTTCGTTCGTCGCAGAGGTCCCGAGTTTACCTTTGCAACGACAGGGCGCGACGAGCGGATTGTTTCTGCTTTCTGCGTCGTCTTCGTCCGGTGCTTCGCACAGACAAATCCGGCACGCAGGCCGCTGAGGGGGGAAGCTGGAGAGAAAAGGAGCAAACGCAACCGCTTCGCATGTTTGCCAACAGGAAAAAGACACCCATCCGCATCCACGTGGAGACAGCCAAACTGTCACACACAGACACCTGGGCGGCTGGGCGAAGACCTACGCTTTGGCGCGCCGTCCTCGCCTCTCCTCGACCCGGACGCTCTGTCCGCGCCGAACTCGGGAAGAGACACACGCCACGCAACGGGAACATCTGCAGCGAATATGTCACGGACCCTGCCCCAGACAAACACATACATGCCTACATACGTGCTTGCGTGCATCTACGTAGAAATATATATACAGTAGGGCTGTCGATGCTTCGCGTGAAGCGCCTCGATAAGAGAAAACATATAATGAAAGCGACGGAACATTCGATCTCAAAAAAAAGGCGTACCATCCATAGCTGTTTCTGAGGCCCTCAGAGAACTGCCGCGGGGTCGGAGGCGCCGCTGCACGGGTAAAAACAGAAAGCACCCCGGAGATAGTCCAGTTTTTACACAGCGTCAAAAAACTGGCGAAGAAGGCACCCGAACGCGAGATTCTGTCCCCTCTCCAGTCGATGTCGCGCACTGCTTCATCCCGTTACGCGTCCAAGTTGGTTCACGCGTCCAAGTTGCCGCTTGGCTACTCCCTGCTACGGTCCTGCCACGGAGTTCAACTCGTGATACACCCATCGAGTTTGATCGATTCCAACTCCGCATGTGTTGAGCACGCAATGATCCCCTCGCATATGCAGCTACGCCGAACGGAGAGTCTAACGGCATATCCATATGCGCAGATGTTCAACAATATGCAAGTGGACGTCACCACCTGTCTTTCCAGGAGTGTGTACAGACACCTGAATACAAACTGGGAACCCGCGCCTGCAGTTGCTGCGTTTTTTCTCCAGACCGATTCGACAGAGGCACCGGCTGATTTTCGACTTTTTTGGGGGGGGGGGGGGGGGGCACCTACGTGGAGCGAGTGAAGAGCAGTGAGAATCCTGGACGGATCCATCGGGGAGGGCGAACGAGGACGCCTGCCGTGGGCCTTCATTTCGTCTGGGTCTCTCAATCCCGCAGACATCTTCGTCGTCCGTGGCGGCTGCCGTTGGAGGCATCGGACCCGTCTGTGACTGGGGAGGGAGGAACTCCGCGTCGAGGGCGCCTTCGACCCGGAGGCGTTCTTCTCTCTCCCTTTCCCTCACCTCGCTCCCGCTCTCTTGGTCCCTGTCTCCGCTGTCTCCGGTTGCTGCCGGGGACGTCGGGGACGGGGCAGACAGCACGGAGACGCGGTCCCCAGGGAGGGACAGGGGGTCGAGGGGCGGAGACGCGTAGGGGACTCGAATCTCCGGGGGGCTAGACGAGTCGTTGTGTGACTGCAAAGACCCGCCGCCGGGGCCATGCTCCACCTGGTCGTAGGCGAGTCCCAGTCCTCCAGGCGAAGGCACCGGGGCCTCCGGCTCGCCGCTGGCGGCCGAGTGACCCGCGTTTTGGTTTTCAGGTTCCGGCGCCACAGTCTCGCACTCATCTGCGTCTGCCGCCGGGAGACGGTGTTCCTGAGCTCGCGCAGCTTGTTGGTAATTCGCCACGAGTTCCTTCACTTTCAGGCGAAACCGACCGAGCTTCATCACGTCGCCCTCCCGCAACGTGACGCCTCCTCTCTCTCGGAGACTGCGCACGACAAGCCAGATCTTCTCTGCGCTGATGCGCGGGACGTCGCTCCCCGTCACTGCAGCCAGGCTCGGATCCGCCTCCGGGGCCACGGGCCCCCCCGAGAAACCAGCGGAGGGTGGGGGACTCGCATGCCTCGGCGAGCCGCTGGCGCGGAGACCCGCGCCGTTCTCGCCCTCGTCCACAGGCGAAGAGGGGGTTCCGCCGAGAGAGACAAGGGCTGGACCGTGTGCAGGCTCCAGGTTTTGACTGTCCGTGTCGCCTTCGAAACGCGGCGCCGTCCCCGATGGGGGGTTCCGCCGAGGCGACAGAGCCTCGCTGTCTGCGGGCGCGCGCGCCTCAAAGCCCGTCCCGCGCGCGGACGAGACGCTCCCGCCATCGTTGGAGACATTTCCAGCCTGCACGGGGTCGTCGACCGACGGGGCGCGACTGGAAGCTGGCTCCTCAGCCTCCGGAAGTCTCCCGCTGCCTGAACCGGCGAGCGACGAGACAGGCGGCTCGGCAGTCCCTGTGCCAGGCGCCAGCGAAGAGGGAGGAGAGGGATTCGGAGACACCACGTGGGAGGCGTTCGGGAGCGGAGCAGCGCCTGCGCCTCCAGCAGTCCCACCCCGGCTCGTGTGGTGCGCGTTCTCAGGGGGGAAGAGAGACTGTCCACGGGAAAGCGCGTCACAGCGGTCCGCCGCCGGCAGATTCGCTTCTCCGCCAGGGGAGCGATCGGAGTCCGGCACGGACACCGAGGGGAAGGCCAGCGTCGCCGCGGGGCCTGAGTGGCGTCCCTGCGAAGACGCACGAGGCGAGGGCCCGCCGGTCGGGCGGTTCAGGGGACTGCCGGGGCATTGGCCCGCAGCGACGTGGGAAGGGAGAGCACCCGAGCTGTTGCTCGAGCGCGCGTGCGAGGCTGCCCCATGAACTCCCGCGTGAGACGCGGGGTCGATACACACTTCTGAGGAGTGAGAAGGAATCACGTGGTACGCTCCATTCGTCCACTGTAACTTGAGGAGCGACCGGACGTCGGAAGCGGGAAACTCACGCTGCTGATGCAGAAACTGGATCGCCTCCTCCTCGGGGAGAAGCAAGACATCGGTCTTGATGCGGATGGCGCGGTAGGAATCTTCTGAGAACAAAGGACACGCGAGAAAGAGCACGTGGAGAAAGCGGGACCGCGTCGACGGAAATCCACTAATTTGGAAATTCTAGTTTTTCGGGGCCTGCCGAACGATGCGGAATCATCGGAGACATCGGATACTCGCGTTTTTCTGGCACCTCGCACGGTCGGTGCACGGGTGTTGAAGCAGGCATTTGACACAAACTTGAGGCCGACGTCGATGCAGTACGAAAACGCGCTTCGCGAGAAAGTCAGAACGCGGCAGGAATGCACAGAGATTGACACAGCGTCTCATCCAAGGTCCAGTTCGTTTCTCCATTCACCTGGAGACGGCCGCGGGAGGCAGCGGCGATAATGGGAACACGGCAGATCAGGCACACAACGCGAAGGACAGAGAGGAGACAGAGGAGACACGAGACGAACGTCGAAAAGACAAAATCTCCCCCTACTGACTTACGCAGGCACTGAACTTTGAAGTTCTTTTTGAACACATTGCGGGATTCATAATCAAAGAGGCCGTGCGAGTCGCTCGCCCAGGTTAAACAGGAAATTGACATGACGTAACCGCGATTGCGACTGTTCCCGCGCCCTCCACTTCTTCCAGAAGACGACGTGCGGCTCTCCATGTTGCCTCGTCGACGGCGTCTTCCCCTCCCGAGCAAGTCTCGTGTCTCCCTCTCCTGCTCGCCGCCTCCCCCGTCAACAGGCACGGCGCAAAGGAGTCCTCTGCACGTGAGATCTGCAGAGAAAAGGCGGTCCAACTGGGCAGTCCAGGCGCTCTAAAGTGTGCCTTTCGCTGCTCTTTTGCTTCTCCGCTGTCGCGCCCCTCGTTGTCGAGCACCTCTCTTCAACGAGTTCGCTCCGGCGGGAGGGGGGGGGGGGGGCAGACCTCCGGAAGCTTCCCCGTGTCTCCCGGCCTTACTCAGGCGCTGTCGAGCGAGAACCCAGCTGCAGATATCGCAGTGTACGTACAGACAAGAGACCGAACCCCCTGCGAAGTTGGGCGGGGCTGTCCCCCGAATCGCGTATCCGAAAGCGTCGGCTTTGTTCCTCCCCCCCATAAACAAGGAAGGGGAGACCAGAGGCGGTGGGGTAACAGATGTCCCTGGCCCTCTGGGTTCTTCGAACCGCAAGCCTCGCCTGCGCTGGATCGTCCACACTTGCTGGGATAAATGCCGCGCCCAGTGCAAACGGAAGCTAATCAAAAACTGGACGCAGCCTCTCTCGTCTTCATCGCCTTCACCTCACGCAGGCACTTGCGGCCCGAGAAGCAACAGGTGGGAGGCGGGCGTCGCCGGAGGTCTATGACGGTCAGCCGACGGT
This sequence comes from Neospora caninum Liverpool, assembly GCF_000208865.1. Taxonomy (NCBI): domain Eukaryota; phylum Apicomplexa; class Conoidasida; order Eucoccidiorida; family Sarcocystidae; genus Neospora; species Neospora caninum. Next base: position 1,807,982 of record NC_018390.1, read on the forward strand.
CGACAGAACCTTCAGGGGGGAGTCGTTCCGCTGTTCCACCGATGAAGCCAGAGGTCTGTTTGTTGTGCCTTGAATGCTGTTCTCAAAAAAGGCCAGACAACACGGACCTGTCAACAGTCCTTTGGCGCGGGACGCGTGTCCCCTTAACGTGCTGACTCCCGTCAGTACCTCTGCGGGGCGTCATGCCCCGTCTTTTTCTGCGGTCTCTTCCCGAGGGAAACACGATTAAAAACGTTCAACTACAGCTGCAAAATGGAACGCTGATACAAAAGCTTTTGTCGGCGACTCGTTCTGCGCCGAGTTTGATATCCGCAACAAAAGGTGGATAAGGCCCAGCAGCAGCGGTGTCCGAGCTAACGAGCAGTCGAAGCCAAGAAGGGGTAAGACCACTCCGCGGTCTCCGTTACACTCGAGACGCGGGGAACGCTCGCCGGGGACCTAGGAAAAACGCATCGCCGAGACAGAGACGACCGGTACTCATTCCGGAGGGGCGGGAGAAGCACGCGGAAAAGCCGACAGTGGACAACGGGAAAACCAACTGCTAGAAACACCGTGTACATATTAGCCTGGTGTCATCCTAGCAACGTCATAAGGCGTAGTTGCGACAAAGAAGCCAGTTTCCGAAGAAAGGGCAAAACGCAAGCTGTGTCTCTCTGACGAAACCGCAAAGAAATTGGAGGAAGACGATCGGAGAAAGCTTCACTCCAGGCCTGCGCACGCCCGCAAAAGGTGGAAAAGCATGTGAAGAAAGCGACGGTGGTCCGTGACACGCTGGATTCCATGCAAAGCATCTGGGATCGCCAGTTTTCTGTGAGTCATGAGGCGGAGGAAAGCTGTCTGGCCGCGACAAACTATCGCAGGACCGACGAAGGTGCCGACAGGCACTTAAAAGACGGGGCAGGGAACAACCAAACTCTCGCGAAATTCGATGATGACGGAGGAAAACCGCTAACCGAAAATTGTCAAGATGTCCTTAGAGCGAGTTGTCGGCAATGGTAATTGCGGAATGAGGCGCAAGACAAGAGAAACGGGAGTTTCCCTCTGGAGTTCGCTCGCAGGGCATGGAGAGGTTGCTGGAGTGCTGAAGAAGGAAGCAGAGGATCACTGTCTAACGAAAAACAGGAGAGGGCGTTACACGAGTCACCCACTCACACGTCGAGAGAAAACTGAAAGAATCCGCCAGAAAAGAGGACCGACCAAAAAGCCTGCTTTCTGGGCCAAAAACTGGTCACGCGGGTTTTATGGCTCTTCCACTCCGCTGCTCCGACCGGGCAGATACACGCATGATTCAACACTCCAGCAGCTGCCAATATCATTGAGTGCTTTTTGATGGAAGGCATGGCTGATACGCCCGCCCGTGCGTCGTGAGAAGAGTAGGCGGGAGATGCAGAAAGAGACAACTCTCTTGTTTCCCTTAAAAACCGAGGGACGTGATTTCTTGGACAGGATAGTTTAAGAAAAGATACAAACAAGGAGAAAAGCAACTGAAGAAGACAGCTCGGAAAGCTCTTACTGTTCGTGCGACGCGGCGATAGAGAGTCTCTGGGCAAGTCTAGCCAACACAGCGCACAGATCGCGCGCGTATGGGTATAATAGCAGTTTACATAGAGCCTGAGAGTATCGCCCCCACTGTTGATGGTGAAGTTCGCATTACGATCGAGGCTGCCCGCTTCCTTCGGAAGAACTACTTATACAGGTAAACCAGCAATATCCCGGTGTAAGACATAGAGAGGGCGACCAGAGAACTCCGGTGACGGCATGCGAAAAAAATGAGACGAGCCATGTGAGCCCTGAACAGCCCTCGACACGTTGCAGCAATAAGACCACGTCTCTTCCGTGAATGGTCTCTGTATAAATTTCCTGTGACAAAGCTTCCAGGAAACAGGTTTGGGTTTCCGTGCAACATGCGGAATTGTGAGCGGGCAAGGTCCCGCATTGGACTTTGACGCCGATCACCGCTGCAGAGCTATTTGATGCGCGGTTTCCATTTGGTCGTTTAATGATGCGCGTCGCTTGACGTTCCAGCGAAAAAACCGCGCCATCTGTTTCCAGGTGCCCGTTTGCGAAGATGCGTTTCCAGGTGTTTAGTTTACAGGGCTTGGTAGGTGCGAGCGGTCTCACTGTTTTGCTCCTCTTGCTTGCCGAGTTGCCGCACGAGACAGGACACTGGAAATGGGCTGATGGGGCATTTGGTCTTGAACAGTCACAAGTGACGTCAAGGAACGCTAATGATTCTGTTCCGGATGCGAACCGCATAGCTGGTATGATCGCCACCGTTCTTCAAGCGTTGGGGGTCGATAAAAATGGAACGTCGTTACATGGCTTCCAGGCGTCCTCAAATGACTTATTTGGAGGATCGGGGGCCGCCGGTTCATTGCCGTCGCCAGTCGTCAACGGCACAAACTCTGACGCGGAATCTGTAACGCCGCGTCCTTTGGAAAAGCAGATATTAAACGCGGACCGGGATGACGTAGCCGCTACCCCCGCCCACTCAGTGTCACCTTCTGCGGACTTGACGTCGAGTAGAGGCGCATTTTCTTTAAGACAGGACTTCAGTTCAGCTCCCCCACCACGCTGTGAACCAGAACTCCGGGACTTTGAACCACCGTTCAGACTGATTTCCGTCTATCCTCTCTCCGCGAAGTCGAGGTTTGTGTTGAAGGGGATGCAGCCGCTTCTCGCAGCCTTCTCGATCCCAGTGGTACCCGTGGGTGGGCCTCCTCTTTCGTATAGTGACGCCCCAGAGAAGGCAGCCTTCTCCGTACAGGCTAACAACTCCCTCGGCACGGTCTCGGGTAGAGGTTACTGGCTAACACCAAAGATATATCGGTTCCAGCCATTCGAACCGTGGCCTACAGATCTTCGAATTGAGGTCCATCTAAATGGGAATCTGCGGTCGTTAAGCGGCAGCGCCGTGGACACAGCTGATCCGTACTGGATTTGCAACAAAGTGCGTGTATTTACGACACCCCGGCTTGTCGCCAGGGTTCGCGCGGTAACGTCCAAGCTTGCGTCTAGTTTCACAGATGGACGGTGGTCACCTACGCTGAGTCAAAGCGCTGATCCGTTGTCGAGTCACCTCGAAGTCCCCCCGGATGGAGAGGTTGTCATCACATTCAATTCAGCTGTAGATATAGGGAACCTAAATGACGAGAGACTTCATGCCCGATTGATCGCTGTCGCACATTACCGTCCGGGAGGCGGGACCAAGGAGGACGAGTACTACTATGTGGACTACGATGCAAGAAAGTGTCTGGACGCCGAGGTTGATAGCCTGGTCTCGAAAGGGCCCGATGTGTCCCCTTTCACCGCAGGCGACCAGGATCGCCAGCGCGACGAAGTTGTAGGATGCGCCGTTTTATCTTTCACGAGAGACCAGCTGCGCTCTGGCCAAGAGTATGAACTCCTCATAAAGAAAAAGATCAGGTGAGAGCACTATTGTGACACCAAGCGTGACACAGTCCGGTTCGAAAGAGGTTGTGCAGATACAACCAACGACCACCGTGACTTCGTTTGCTCTCCGTTGGATGAGGAATGTTGAGGTTCTGTCTTACCTGAGACAACGTCATGTGCGTGTCACCGACCAAGGCACGAAATTGAAGAGGATCAGCTGGAGGCAAGGCTGTTACGTTTCTCAGGCAGCCCGATCCCCTCTTTAGCAGCCTCGTCCTTTTATCTGGAAGTGACCAGGAGGCCTGATTGGCGCACGACATACTGGATCAAGTGACTATTTGAATTGACTGTTCTTTTCTACAATGGAATGCGAATCTTTCGGTTCGGTCTCGTGCCGCCGATAGACTGAGAAGGCTCCCTATTCTCTGTTCGTCCCGGTGGCTGAGTCATTCCTGATGCCTGAATCGTTATCGGAAAGATGTGCAAAACGTCACCTGTGTGTCAAAATGCCTCTGCAGATATAATAAGATGAGCGGCCCTACAGGCCAACGGAAACCGGTGGAGTCCCCGTCGCCTCACGTCACAGCTGATCGAACAGAGTATTTGCAGGCTGCTACCCTGGCTTCGAGTTCTACTTCGGTTTTCTCCCGTTTCCTCTTGTCAGTGGGCGAAGTCCCGAATGACGAGGATCCAGATTCTCAGGAATCCACTGAAGAGAACCTGGAAGAGGAAGACAGCGACGGCGACGACAGGTATCACGGCCCAGACGGAGGCGAAGACGGAGGAGCGGATCAGGCCGTGTCATCGAACCGCCCAGAAAGCAGTGGGTTTGTGTATTCCGAAACAACTTTGAATCTCCGTCAGTTTGAGAAGCTCGGGGGAGGATCAGTGGGACTTCAGCTGACAGGTCTTCGTCCCTTCAAGTTTTTCGGCACGGGAAACTCCAGTTTCCGCAGCATGCCAACGGTCCGGTATCGGCGCCTCACCTTGTTGCTCCCTCATGGCTTGAACGGCTGCCAACCAAAGAAGCACTTGTGGCCGAGAACTTGCTGGTCGTCGTGGACTAGCGTCGATGCACGGTCGGCAAAGGCCGTCGAACGCCTGGCAGGCCAGATTGATCTACGTGTCGAAGGCTCGAACCAGACTGTCAACTTCACTTTGCACTTGAGAGATAGTATCACGGCTGTGCTAACAAGTCGCGACCTCCGTCCAGGGGTGAATTACGTCTTGTCGGTCGGAGGAAGTGTTATGGTGAGGGACAAATTTAACCAGCCCCTTCAACCGTCCGTGCTCGCTTTCCGCATGGACAGGCTTCAGAACTCTGCTCGGTTGGTTTTGCCTAGGGATCCACGTGTCTGGTTAATCGAAGATTCGTACCTCCGGCACCAGTTGCAAGAACGAGCTACGGTCCACTTGGGGACTGCTGTACAATTCACTGGCAGCGGGCGTTCCACCGGCGTTTCGTCTTCAAATGAAGATATGGAAGTGCGACAAGTCATCAGCAACGACTTCGGAGAATGTCTGCGAAGCCGCCCAGAGGCATGTTTGGCCACGCTTTTCGATAACTTCACAACCGCTCGCGAAAACTATCAGTGAGTGGCGTTCATCTGCTGAAGCTGTCTCTCGCTCTATTCTCCCTTTAATTTCACGTGGGCTGTATTTTCGTAAGATGTGCTCGAATTAAAATTCCAGGGGGGTCTGAGTGTGCGTCTTTAAGGTATGTGTCTATCGGCACTAGGTGTAAGGTTGGTCCTCAGCCTCCGACATATTTCAGCCCCCAACGTCTCTGCTTGGCATGTGATATCACCTGTTTTCGGTGGATTGCGAGGAGCTTTGTGGCTGGAACGGGTTCCGAGGCAATTAATCCAGGTAGCCCGAGGCTCTACTGGATTTTCCGGTCCATAGACGACTCACGTTTTGTTCCCCGAAAACAGTTAACGTTTCGGCGTGTGTGCGTGAGCGTTGTGTTTTGCAGCGGCCGAAGTGTTAAAGAAGTGACTCCGTCCCAGACCTTTCCCCATCCAAACCTCGTCTACTCATTTAAAAATGGAGCCTCCTCGATGTCGGGATCATTTAAAGCCGCTACGCCTCAGCCTTTTCTTTTTCATGGATTCACTACTACCTCGCTTTTCCTTATCACTGTCAAGAGCAAGGACCCGGTTCAACTCTACACTTCGACTTCGCATTTTCTGTGGGGTGTCTCGCGTTTCCTCGTGCGTGTCGCCCCCACAGTCAGGCATGAGGCAGAGAAAGCTCCTGCCTTGCTTGTGCAGGCGCTTGATCTTGAAACGGCGTATCCTCTGACTCGCTCGATGATTTCTGTGTACGGAAAGCCGCGGGGTGGAAGCGTAGTTTTGTTAGGCGACGGCATGACGGACGTGCGGGGCTTCGCGCTGGTTCCGGTTGAGAACCCAGCAGCAACAATGAAGCTGATCTTGGTTGTGGTACCTGCTGGACAGGTCGCGCCGTACGTGAGCGAGATCTTCGACGTGCCTTCTGTGTGGTTCGCCCCGAACACCGCTGGCTCGGCAGCCAGACCGTCCTGGGACGTGCCTCGCTCGAGACTGCGCCTGCGTAATGGGGAAATCATTTACAGGAAGGATCTATCTTTCGTCTTACTCAGTGACCGCAGTACATATCGTCCTGGAGAATCCATCCTGCTGTCTGGTTTCCAATTCCTCAGGGTTGAGTCGTGGGACAGCGGTTCTAGGGCAACGACCCTCATTCACGACGCTTTTGGCTTGGATCCAGGAGACTTGAAAATCTGGCTGCAAGTGACCTGGCAGACTCCAGAAGGACGCGGAGGAACGCCTAACGGCGTTCCTCCGCGAGGGAGCAGCAGAGACAATCCCATTGAAGAGCGAGCCTCTGCAGACAGGGTCATGAGGGATTCACGTGGTGCGGTATCTTCGACAAACAGAGGTTCGGCCGGAGACGCGGAAGAGTGCTCAAACGTTGTAGTTACGCTTGATGAATTCGGAAGCTTTGTTGCTACCGTGAACGTCCCCACTAAAGCTGAGCATGGCCTGCGAGCTGTGATTGATGTCGGCATCTTCGAGCGGGGAGGGCTGCCCGAAGAAAATGCTATCATGGCTGGTGCATGCATGCTTCACCCTGAAAGTCTCGTGCAAACGGAGAACATCGTTCAGCCCACAGTCCTCTCCAGACCAAATATTGTGATCTTCGCACCAAGGCGCACAGCAGTGTTTCTCACTGAGGTCAACGTTCCACCCTTTGTTCGTCACGATGGCCAACTTCTTGTGAAAGGTGTGGTGAAAACCCACGACGGGCTTCACCTGAACGGTCAGCAAGTTCGCCTCCGCTTCATTTTCGACGTGCCGGCTTTCCTACTTACGCGGTTTGGGCGCAACTCAGGTTGGTGGGCAGTGAAAACGAGGCAACGACACGCGGCCGTTTCAGTGGTTTCCCGACGTGCTGGACGGGTCCGCGTCGAGGCGGCAGCATGGTCGAACGGTATGGGAAGCTTTGAGTTTAGTTTAAACCTTGGAGAGCTAGTCTGGATGGCTGAGGACCGAAAGGCAAGCCCACTCCGTCTTCAGTTGGGCACTGCTATTTCCGTTGAAGTCGAGTGTCAGCGGCCGAAAACGGAACGAGGAACACCCTACAAAGAAACAACGATAGTAGCAAACACGCCTTGGAGCATCTCGGCTTTCGAAGTTTCCATCACGCCTCTTCTCCCTGGAGTACCGTTTACAGTTACCACCAGAGTCGTGCCTCGTCCTCGGGTGAAGTCAGTGGAGCAAATTGGACGGGAGGTCGTTCTCGAAGTATTGCGAGTGGCCCCAGAGACCCCCCTTCCCCTGCCTCACGGGATTGCCTGGAAAGACTGGATGAAGAACCCCGGATTGGCGCGCTGTCCACTAGGGTATATGCCACTGGCGACGGACGGAACAGTTGAAGTTAAGGAGCTACGTAAACTCGAGGGAATCACGTTGGTGCAGAGATGTGATGCGAAGAGGGACTGCTACGTAAAACTGCCAGTCGATGCAGCCCAGTACCTTTTCATCGCTACACTCACTGATACGGCAATGGGCCGAGAGACCCGCTGCGAGTTCTTTCAGGCGAATCAGCGGACGTTATCGTCGCAACAAATTTCTCTGAAGGTGAGTCTTCGTGCTAAGCACCATGCATCTAGAAGGATGTCGAGCAGGGTATATTTCGTCTTCGCCGCTGTCACGACACGATCTTTAACAGTAATGTAACGACACTTTTCCTTCACGGGGTCGTCATCGTTCTGTGGACTGGACTCCTGCCCCGCAGTTGCTATGTACGGAGTGGGTATCAAGCCGGATGTTAAATTTCAGCAGCCACATTCGTTCATAGGAGTTGGACTGCTATGCGAATGCATGCATCTGCTGAGCCTGTGTTACAGAGGACTGCTTGGTTGTTTCGTTTGCCCTCCCCTATCTAGGTGCGTCTACACAAGCATAAATATGCAGCAGGTGACGGTGTTCGTCTGCGCTTCCTAAATCCGTTTGCGGAAGGGTCTGCGATTAGGCCGCTGAGGACACGGACCATGACGGGTACAGCAAACGACAATGCAGAAAAAGCTGCAGCGGAAGCGGATGTCGAGGTAAATGTGTCTGTAGTATGGAATACACAGACACTGCGTCGCCATTCACGGATGGTGTCTTTCCGCAACAAGGATATCGTGGATATATCTGTCGGACGAGTTCCGGAGGAATGCCTATCGATTTGCAGTTTCACTCTCTTCATAACACTGCCAATGTCGTCAGAGCCGCTGCCTCTTATGCAGCTCGATCTCAGCGAAAACGGGCTTTATCCTTCTACTGCAGTTGCACAAAATCCGCTGGCCCTAAAGTACGGACCCTTCGTCGTTCAACAGGAGATCAAAGTGGTCGTATCTCATCCCGTCCGGGAGCTTCACGTTCCCGCAGGCGCTGTTGACTTGCGCATCATCGATTCACGGGGCTTACCACGTAAGACGTTTGACGGAAAAGAGCGTGTCACAGTGCAGGTCACTGTCCACAAGAGCAGGCTGGGCCTCGACGGGCTGTTGAAAGTCCGTGGGTGGCAACGGAATGTCACTTCCAGCAGTGATCAACGCGACGGCACCTCAGTGCAATCGGCGAGGCCAATCTCGGCCTCGAGTTTCTCGACGCCAACTTCGGCCTCGGCTTTCTTGACGTTTCCCTCAGTGCCAAGCAACACTTCTGTCAATCCGTCCGATAGCGAGGAAACAGGGGACGGAAGCATGTTCCTGGACGACTTGCCGCTTAGTGTCAAAGGCCAGGTTTTGCTGACCATGGTCGACAAACGATTCCTCGATAGTGCTTCTGCACCAGTTTTCCCGCTGGCAGATCAACTGGACAAGAGAGCGGCTGCCGGGCCACACCATGGGGTTGGAACTACGGTGTTGAAGTGGAGCTCCTCTCTGGATCAGGTCTGCAGCTATGAGGGTTTCCGTTTCATTAATGAGGTGAAGCAGCGAAGACTAGCCACTGACCCGTGGTTTGACGATTTGCCGTGGCCTCTGTTGCCAAGGATGTTCTACAACTCCACGTACAGTAACGAATATCTGGACGACACTGCAGTATACGAAAAGTATGCGTGGCCGCTCACCGGACAATTTCCTCCCAAGCACGCCTCTAGCCTGAAAAAAGTGCGTGTGAGTCAACGGGGATTGTTCATGGCGGAATGGGGACAGGTGTTGAGACCGGATCCGGCGGAGGCGGCAGGCAATGACGGCGTGTGGGATGTAACACCAAAAGCATCGGGTGAACCCCCCAATGGAGAGGAACAAGAAGACCTAGATATTCTGGAGGACGTACGCCCATTTCACGGAGAAGATCATGATGCAGACTACGAACTCCAGTTCCTTCCTCGAACGCAACCTATTATCGGGTGGCGTGCAGTCGAATTGGTTGACATCGGACGAGGGATACTGCGAGGTTCCTTGGAGGTGACACTCCCCAATGAGGCTACTGCACATGCTGTGAGAGCTTACACGGTTATTCGTGTGAGTCCAGCACAGACATCTTCCTCAACTGAGACCATTCCTGGCAGAGTCTCCGATGAATCACCCAGCGAGACGCACAGTGCTTTCGCTGCAACTGATACCTCACGACGCGGGATTTTGGTACAGGACCAGCAGAGCTTTGAAGCCGAAACTATGGCACGAGAGAGATATTCAGGGACAGCACTCATGGTGGATTCTCTGGAGAAAGTCTTCCAGATTCGGAAGTCTGTGGCCGTTCGCGCGTATGCCCCTTCAACTATACGACGGGAGGACGTGGCCCTAGTGGGCGTCACACTGGATGCGGGCCCGAACCTGATAGGGAAGGGCGCGATTGTGAAGCTCGTTTCAACTTCGCTGTTGACACCTTTGACGTCGCTGACGCCACGGACCCAACGCGTTTATATTGAGAGACCGACGCAACAGGTCCTGTTTCACGTGGCTGCAGACCGAGGTTTTGGCACAGCGGAGGCAATCTTCAGTGTCGGTCTGGGGGCGTCGACCAGCCGACTGTCATCGCAAAGGGAATCACTCTCCGACTGGTTCACATTTCCGTCGCTCCCCTCAATGGGCACGACTTTCGAAGCAAGCATGGCAAGAAGTAGCCTGAACGATAACGGCGCGTGGTCGAAGAGGCGGTTCAGGCGCGTAGTCACTGTGAAGGTCACTATGGAGGTGTTGCCGAGCTTGCGTCGCATGACCACAGCAAACTTGTATCCAGTCGAGGCTCTAAATATTTCTCTTGATGACCCAGCAGTGGAAGCGTTGGGGTACAACACGCGTATCGGGTTGCCGCTGCCGCGACCCGTGGTGCCTGACATCGGGACGCTTCGGTTGGCGGCGGGAATAAGTGGCGTGTCGGCAATCCTCTTCAGACTACGCGAGCTCATCCAAACGAGGTTGTTCGTGCCCTACGAAAACCGCAGCATGGACTGGTTTCAACGGCCATACAACGGAAGTGACCTTTTGATCATTTTATTTGGCGAGGCATTGATGCGGAAGGCTTACGGGTTCCAGGACGCCCAAGTCGCTGTGGCAGCTGATCGGGCCAGGACCCTTCTCCCGGGGTTCTACTCTGGAGACTCCTCTCGGGGCTTTCTCGCAGCGCCTGCGAAAACAGTCAAGGGTGCAAATGCACCGCTCAGCGTCATGCTGACCATGCTGGCTGTGTTTGTGGCAGACGCAGGTGTAACATCATCCCTGAAGTTCCAGAGGAGGAAGTTTGTTGTGGCAGCAAACCGCTACATTCGAATGATGGCTTCCACTTGGAACCAAAATAATGAAGGCATGACGTTGCTACAGTATATTGGCCCTGCTCTTATTGGAACGCTCCGCTTTGTCTTGGGATCTTCGCATAGATTTGGCCTAGATCTGCAGTCCGAACACGCGCTTTCGACAACGAGCTTGCTGCCACAGACGCAAACAACGCGTGAGGATATTTGTGACAAACTTCCGCCGCACATTCTGTGGGCACTGCTGGTGATGAAGCGAGAAAACCCAACAGCCGAAACGCACCCGGTAGAGTCCAGCTGCATCCGAGCCATGATTCGGCTCTTTCGGCGACGGGGGCTAAAGGGATACATCGCCTTAGGTGTCGACACAGACGAACCAAACACCAACACCGTACACAGCTTGATGCTTCTCTTATTGACCTCAAGGCCTCAGTGGACTCAAGAGTACGCGGAGGAAATACGGGCTATGATGATTTACCTCTATGGGGGTGGACGGAAACCCCCTAGGGCGTTTATGGTTCCAGGTCTCTCTCGATGGTCTCTGGTCTTACTCCTTCTGGCTATAGAACAGTGGGATCGTCAGCTGAGGAACGTGACAGATCAGAATCTGGTGCTCGAGGTGCAAGCTCGAGAATCATCTGAAATCGATGGATATCCTCTGATCGACGGCCGCTTTTACTCTCACCACCGGGGTCCAGTAGAACGATCCATTGGCTGGAGGGAACTGGAAAAAAAAGTTGCGAGCAGGCGGAATGAGAAGCTAAGGAGGCTCTTTGCAGATGAAGTGCCGGTTGCAAAAGCGGGGCTTGCCGTCTTGGCGGTAGGCAAAGGAACCGCGATCGTTTCGACGCTTTCGGACTTCATGCCTTCCAGACCTGTTGTGCAGCCGACCTACGAGGGATGTCTGGTTCAGAAGAGATACCACCTGCTTGATGCCCACCGGGGCTACTGCAAACCCGACAGCACTCTTGTTGTGAACTCGGGAGACAGAGTCTGCGTGTTTATCACAGTAACTTTTAAGAGTACTGCAAAGTAAGTTAAAGGAATTCCGGTAGGGGCTTTATTGGATGAGCGTGTGCCATGCCACCACATCGTCTGTTGAAACTTACGTCTAATCGGGGACAGGTGTCGTTTTTTGCTGCATATTTCCTTCTCTATTTGTCAGGGAATATTTTGAAACACGTGTGTGCACCTAGCGCACCCCGGGTCCTGCAAGGACAGTGGCTCTGGTGCCGTGCTTGGTCCATGGATCTGAAGGAATGACTCGTTTTCCGGCATTCTGCTAGCAATCGTTTCCCAGCCAATGTCTATTATACACGAAGACGCACGGGTGTAGTTCTCGTGTTTCGTTCCAAAAGCGAGGGTGTTCTCGTGCCCGGAGAAACACCAAGTTGTTTTGTCTGTTTGTGTTTAGGCTAATAACCGTTCGCGATTGGTTGCCTGCCGGTTTGCAACCACTTGACGAAGTTGCAGAAGGCTTCTCCCCTCAGAGCCTAACTCCGATTCCGCGCGATCAGGCGGCTGATTGCGCTGTGACCACACCCTTCTTAGAAGGCCACTGCAAAAAATATATCCGTGGACAGGCGATTGAGTGGGTTTGTGAGTCGCTGCCGCCGGGAACTCACTCCTTCGCCGTGCTGGCCTCCGCCAACTTCCCAGGTTTCTACGAAGTGTCGCTGTCTACTGCCTTTGTGTACGTGCTGGCCCGGCGTTCAGTCCCCGGGGACCAGGCCGGTAGTACAAGCTTTTCCCGTACTTTGCAGGGAACAAGCGGCGCGGCACACAAGGCCTTCGCCGTCCTCCCCATAAACCACGGAACAGAGGACGTGCTGACGATGAAACAAATAGATCCGTTCACGATAGCAGGATTGCCGACGGTACGCTGCGATTCATCATCAGCTGCATTAAGTTGAAGTTTCTCTTCAGCGTGAATATCTGTGTCTTTCGGTGCTTTTTTATATCGTTTTTAGGCGTGCGCGTTACCCGTTCGCTTTCTGGACACATTTTGACATGGTAGCCTTACCGAGTATTATCCATACATACCAGGCGTAAAAAGAGTAGCTTCAGTTGTTATCTGATTGGTATTGCATCACGTAAAAAACATTTTGTATGCGTTAAATAAGGAAGGATTGAAGAGGTTGGGTGGCATTCGAAAATTCTCGAAGGCCGCAACGTGCCCTTAGTCAACGAGACCCGACAACAGTAGCTGGTCACCTCCACATTCTTTCCTGTCAAACAACGTCGCCGATATTTCTGCTGTGGGCATGTTTTTGCAGCCTCCATTATGGTTCCTTGAAGGTCGTCCGAAAATCTGCCCGACATGCGAACTTGGGACAGTGTGCTCTCCCGCGTTGGGTGAATGCGTTTCTGAGGGATTCTGACCCTGCAGGAGAGCCATCCTATGCTCAGGACCCCTGCGAGTGTTCGTCCGCCAGTCTCTCGCCTATAGCTTACGGATCAGCAAGCATGTCTCCGTTGTGTTTTCGTTGCATTCCTGCTTCATTTCAGTGGTTATTAGAAGCGGTTGAGTTGAGTTTTGGTAGATATCTTTTCTCGGAGGATTACCGAATGAAGTCTTGTCTCCGCCACCACAAGTTCCCCGGGGTTTCGTATGTGGGTTCGTGCACCGCACTTGTAAAAGACATCTGTATATCGTTCCCTTGTAGTTTTATGGTTCTATACAGTTTACACTCGTACTAAGAATATATACAGCTGCCATGCATGTGGGAGCTGAATTGTCGATTCTTGAGAACGTATCCACTATAACCATGCTGAAACATGGTGCCCAGTCACACGCATATCTTCATCCGATTGCCCACACAGCTCATGCCTTCCAGCTCTTCTGTGGTGCTGAGTCTGGATTGGTTTATTTCATGTGAGTCTACTCCCTCAACTCTTTCCCCCATATACGCTACGGGGGCCGTTATGTTTGCAGAGGGTCGTAGATATTCCCCATGTTGTCAAAACCCGATTCATAACGCAGCCTCGCTGTACGTGGTACACGTACCTTTTGGAGGTTCAGCACACAGTGATTGTAGTTCGATCTCCACTTCGGGTATAGCAAGTGAGTACCGGAAGTACTGAACAGTATTTGACATCCCTGGTAGAACGGCAACGCGTCCTGCTTAGGAATGACTAATGCTAGCGGTAGTTGTTGACTCGCTGCAAGGTTCATGCCACAGGGCAAACTGCTGAGCGTCCGGGGGAAATCAATATGACCGTAGAGAATTTCTGGCGGGGGTAACCAAACCCCTCACAGACGGATTTCCATGCTAGGAGCGCAGCCCGCTGCTTCGTGGATGCCTGTTTCGTCATTTATGCGGTTCACTTGTGCCGGGACTGCTCGATGCAACGCATGCGCGAGCTTGAAAAGGCGTGTTTTCTGCTCTGCAGCAACTTACGAGCCGGCGCGAGACAGCGGGGCGACGGTCCACAACAGTTTTTGTGAGGATATAATGGCGGTTTGTTGACGGGATTATTCAGTTGATAATATCTGATGAGGACTTAGTTTATGCCCAAGATTTGCCACAGAGCAGAGAGTTTCCGGCGAACATGATTCACAGGAGGACTTACTGTGGGGGCGAGGCCGTTCGGGACGACGTTGGACACTGGCCAAGTCACACCGTCAGGAAGAGGGCAAAAGCTTGAAATATCCAGTGTTTGTAGTAAGGGGTGAAAAGCCGGGTCCTACGCCGTGTAAAGTATTGTGGTGTTCTAGAATCTGAGTTCGCGATGGAGTCTTGAACAACTTTCTCTGGCACCACACGCTGTATGCTGTGTTGTCGTGACGCTATGGTGTACGCCTCGTTGATTACGTGACATCACACTTTCGCCTTTACTGTCTTAAAGTGGAGAAAAGTGCCTGGAAGGCATGTCTTTCAATCAGTGACAGGGCGTACTAACAGGAACGTGTAGCCTCATAGACAGCTTGGTATGGCAGCCCTACCGGACGAAGGAGCTTTTTCACTGGCGACATCGGCGGTTAGCAGGTGGTGAATCGCTCTGCAGAGGTTCCGCAAGGAGGGTGAGGCTGGTGCGACATATTCCTCAGGAACTCTATGCAAGAGCACCCGAGACAGAAGAGCGGGTTTCGCCCCTTCCGACGTACAGAGGTGGCGAATGATACATTAGGATTGGCTGATTGAAAGAGCATCGACTTGATTGGCACCATCTATCACTATATTGCCGGCGTCTCCGTTGAAGCCCAGTGCTGATGACCTAAACGTGAACGAAGTGGGGGCCTGCGACGCAACTTCACGCTGCCGAATGAGGTTCATACCGTCACTAAAGCACACGGATCGGATACGACCACGTTCACCGCAACCAGCACCGTACCGATCCTCCGTTGTGTGGCTTAGCATCCTGCGCACGTTACAGCGTATCTGTATCATGGTCGTTGCACCTTGTTGATTTAATCATCCGGGACAAGCAAACCGTGACTGGTCCTGGATGTGGCCTTCGAGCTGTGTTCGCTATCTGTTAATGACTAAGGACGCATCCGCAGAGAGCTGCGGACAGAAGCCATACTCTGGAGGAAACGAGGCAACAAACCGAGGTGCTATGTTCGTCTCTCGACATATGAGAAGGGAACATAGAAAATAACGGAATGATAGCCACTAAATGGCGTCTGGTAGCGGCGGGAGTCTCACCGCAAGGCAGAGAGCCACACTCTCGTCATTACACTTGTGCGATATTCAAGTCTCCACTCTCGATGTTACTGCCCATGAAAGTGGCACACCTAAGCGGCAACTAGATGATCATTTCTTAGTGGCTGCTGCATCATCCGCAGTGGTTCTATCAGAGAGTTGGAATCGAGTCGTCTTGCAGTAGCAATGAAGACGCTGAGGACTGTGCTTGGTAGCCGTATAGCCAGCTTTCGCCCCCTTTTTCTTGGTTGCTGTGGAACATTTGGTGGACACGATTCCCGATTTGCTAGAAACGGAGCGCGGGACGAGTGCGCCTTCGCAATGATATTAATGGTTACTACCATTAGTGAGGCCACGGCTATTGGGCACCGGGAGTCACACAGAAAAGCGACGCAACAGATATTTCTGGAATGCTATGGAAGACCCAGACGCAGTCAGACACGGCCTAACTTTACGATCGCGCATCCTCTGGCGATGTGCCAGTCCTAGTCCTTATCGGCGGCCGGGGGTGAGAGTGGACCGTCATCCAGTGCGTGAATGGAAGAGACATGCAGACGAATTGCCACCTACACGAGTGCCTATGAAACCAACGTGATGTTTCTTTCTCCTCGATGGCCACAAAAAGCCAAAGGCGCCACACTGTGTGTTTCACACTGCATGGCTTTTGCAGGCACGGAGTTTCGTGGAAAGGCATGAATCAATCCCCCTGCATGCATGCACGCTGCGGCGGCCAACCGTGTCAGCATTCAACGCAGCCGCGCCAGATTGTACAGGATTGTCGACATCTGGATTGCCTTCGCTGAATCAACCACAGCATTTTTATTGTGGACCCATTATGCACCTTTTTCGCAAGCCCAGAATTTTATTCCTTGGACAACTGTATTGCGCCACGTTCTGCGTCCATGCCGACGTTCCTCGGCAATCGCACAGCTGGAACGTCTTCGCCTCCCTGCTCGTCGATGGGAACAGTGAACGCGTCTTTTGTGTTGCTTTTTCTTGCGGCAGACAACAGTCCTGTGTCGTCATCTGCAGTTTCTGATCCATATTGAATGGTTGGTACGAATCGGAAGGCCTGCCGGACGACACCCTCTTCTTGGATCTTGGCTTCGCTCAAAAGACCACTACATTGTTAAAGCTGACATTCTAGCCTCGTTCTACTGTTTTCTTGCGGTAACGAGGCTACCTGCGTCAGTTACCGCTACATCTGTTTCCTGTCATTCGTGTTGTGGACGGTCTTGACAGGGCCTCGCTCGCGCAAATCCGTCCAGCCGGGGCTGTTCCAGGGAAGAGTGCCTGTGAAGAATGAGTCACCCCCATCAACGTGCTATTGACACAGAGTGCGGGCACTGATAGATGAATCGGCCCCGGGCCTGGCAGGTGTGGAGTCAAACTGGGCCTGCAGTCGGACTTTCCAGATTGCCGTCCCGGGTACTGCCCCAAGATGAGCTGAATGTGCAGCCAGAGAGTAGTTTATGGCAGAGGATTGGTACTGTGTGTTGGTAGCGAATTGTGTTAGCGTATAAGCGATACACTACACGGCTGCAGGATTTCGTCAGCTTGCCCACATGAATCTCTTTTCTGAGCCGTTACTTTTCGAAACGTGGTTGGTGGCGCCGGAATCGTATACTCTGGATCTGTAGCCCACGCCCCGTCTTATGCATGTACGCCTCAGCGGCTGAGCGACGTCCGGGGTGGCAGTGGCGAGAACTGTCTACCGCTCGCGGTCTGTCACCCTTTTTGGTGGTAGCCCGCCTCGAGCGTCATATAATGTGACAGGATCAGTCGAAGCGCCTCAAGCTCCAATGGCAGCAGGAGCCAATGACATCCAGGTGCGGTTGCGCCGATTGTGGGAGAAGCAGCGGGAAATAATTGTACTGGTAGAAGACCAATTCCTCGACCTCTCTTCTCCTCCGGGAGGGACCCTTCTTGACCTTCAGAAAGCTGCTACTCGAACTGAATCCTACGTGAAACTTCTCTTTGGCAGATCGAGGGCATTTGATGCTGAAGAACAGGCATCTCCTCGTTACGGTGAGAATTCTGGCCCACTCTATCGCGAGTCTGGAAGATGCTCTCTGGCGTCGCCTCCTGAACATCGGCCTGACCCGGTGTCCTTAATACGGGTTATTAAAGAAGTTCACGTTGTCACAAACAGGAGCGCTGGAGTACCCTCCAGCAACCTAGAAATTGCAGACGACGGCGCCGGAGGCGAAAATCCAGAACTGCCCGACGAACATAAGTATGACATCAGGGATGGAGCGTCGAGACAGCTGGAGTTGCAACCGTTTACACAAGAACAGCTGGAACTCCTGCAGAAATTGAGAGGCAATTTTCCACCTCTGTCGTCAGGAACATCGGCCCGCAGCGTTCCACCAAGTGACACAGGAAGCTAGCATTCACGGACTGTATTGGCAAGAAGTAATTCCCACCGTCTGCCTGGAAAAAATTGTTCTAGCATGTTGTAATCTGCCTGAGGTCTATGGTGAACCCAAAGAGGTCGACGCGGTGTGCCTGGCAAGTTTTAGTCTCTACCCGTGTAGAGCCTCGTGTCCTCGTGGGGGATGAGCCTTTTCGTCGAAATAAAGGGATCGGAGCGCATCGACTCAAATCTTCCTCGCATAGACACCAGGACAAACACCACCGGCGGGGCAGAAGCGTGATCAGTTATGTCACACCTGGACAGCGCGTTAGGGAGTGGCGCGTTGGGGCAACCCCATGAATCGGCTGTACATACACTCGTGGTATAGTCGTAGCAATTCTTCTGAAATCGAGTGGAACTACTCTGGAAAACGAACGACCGAGCAGTTATTTACTCGTTCCTCGGGCCGGAATTGGCTTCGCTTAGTTTAGTGGATTACACTTGCGTGGAACTCGGACACATTTTATTCCGAATGCTCTCGCGCCCGATCGACTTCTAGCACTGAAGTGTGCACCTCGCTCCCATCAGATTCGGCGTGGTGCAGGCTTCATTCGGCACCAGACTGCAGACGTTCTTCGCACTTATGAACTTGCTTCGCTTGCGCACCCGTGAATGACTGGATCGGCACGCAAAACTAGAGTAACCGAGCAACTGTACGCGCTTCCCTCCCTGCTCCTTCAAAGGCAGTCTAATTTGGTGAACCCTCTTTCGGCCTCGCAGTCAACCAGCTGCTGCTGAGACTGGAGCGCCTGATGCAGTGGCACATGTGTCTGGTCAGTCTTTTGCTAGCACTTGAAATAGTGCGTGCCGATATTCGCAACTCGGCATAGATGACCGACCATTCTTTTGAAAAACGACGTAATCAAGCCAGTGAATATTCATCGTGGACTTCTCTCTAACATTTGTTACACCACTCCCCCGCCGCCGAGCTCTGCTGATTCCACGAGTCGCTGCGGTCAATCTTTCGTGCTCCGAGGAACTAGTTCGCGTAATTGACGACAGACACTTGATGTTCAAATGTAAGCGACTCTGTCCGTTTGGCCAGCTGGACTCAAACACATCGAGGAAGAGAGATTGGGAACTGTTCCTCCTTGAACCTGCTTCCTTCAGCCTCATCCAAACCTCACAGGGGGGCCGTACTGGAGGGCTGCGCGCTCTGCTGTGTTAGCTACTTGGGAACACCCAGTGCAGCGGCTGACTCATTTAGTCGCTTACTTTCGGTGCGCCTACGTACAAGGGAAAGATATTGTTTATGAACTCCCTCATACGAAGCAAAATGTCTTCATGCGAAGGCGTATGTTCCTTTGTATGCACACAAAGAATTGACCTGATCAAACATTCAGTACTGACACTACACGCAATTTTCTTGCCTGCGCCAGAGGCGTTCATCCAGACGCCCGGCTGGGGGGGACCTTTTTTCTTAGCTAGCACTAGCAACTTGAACGGGGGTTTTGAGGTGGCATGCGCGTCCATTTTCAACCAGGTCTCATTGCCTCATCTGAGGGGCTGTCTTCTTTTGTGAGTGTCATTTTCAAGTCCCCGGTGGGCAACAGTACCGCCCCAGAACGATGATGGCCACGAACAGGAGAGAGGAGGGGGCAGCGTGAACCCCCTTTTTTGCCGGTGCCTAACAAACAAACCAACTCCGGGGGGGTCGCCTTCTTTACGCATGGCCAGCTGGAAGCCGCCGGAGACCTTGCGCAGCGGCAAAAATAAATGTTTTCCCATCGTTTCTATCAAGCCCCAACCGTAGAGCTGCTACCCCGTCTGTTAAGCAACGTTAGCAGACCTAGGGGTCTTCTTCTGTATCCCGGCCATGGCTGGTGACCGTCCGCTCGCCGGCCGTTCCGGCCAGCGGGAGGTATCCGACACCGGGACAAATGGATCTAACTCTCGTTCTTCCGTATCGCCCGTAAAGGCTTCATGTTCACGGTTGTCCGAAGACGTCGCGTCAACAAATGATGCCTCTGGAGCCGTCGACGCAGTCAGAGAGAGAGACGTGGCGTGCGGTTATTCCGGGATGAGTTCACACGCGACCACGTGCAGTTTTTCTTCCTCCACCCGATGGAGGGTTGCCAAGATAGTGTCGGGCTTTCTGGCCCTACTTTGTGCGGCCGTTCTACTGTGTATTGCTGGAGCTGCCATGCATAGCGTTGTAGGCGACTACTACTTTACCCAAGGTACTGTCGGTGGCCTGATGCACCACAACCTCACGCCAATTGTTCTTGCTCTTACGGCCTCACAACTTGTCCGAGTCGTCACCGGTGTCTTTTTGCTGTTTGCTATCGCCGCTGCTGTCCTCACCACTTTGTTTGAACTCGCAGCGCTCGGTTGCTTCCCTGGGAACCCGGTGATTGAGTACGTCAGAAGGACCGTGGGCGGCTCAGTTGGAAGGCAGCCTTCACGCTCAACTGCGCCGGAACAAACAGAACGCGTTCGAGGTCCGACAGCACGGCACGGGATTGACGCCGACGGCGAGCGTGAGAATGAGGAGTCTCGCGGGGCTCCGCCGACGGACGGCAGGACGACGGGATTCGCCGATGAGCATGACGCTTATGAACCCGAGTCGGCATCTCAGGACCGCAGCCACTGCGAGCTTTCCCTGCCTGCAGTGTGGTGGCGTCCCTTCCAGCAAAAGCTAAGGCAGTTGCTCTCGAGTCTGCTACTTCTCCTAGGATACAGCGTGCAAACCCCGATAGGGGTTTGCACACGTGTTGACACCGAGCGAGGCAGGGCGCACGGCCGGGACTATGAGAGGGAAAAACCATGGAGGAAAAGTTCTTCGCCGTCCCCCAGAGAGTCGACTCACATCAAACCGGATTCCACTGACAACACTGGAGATCACCGGGGTCCTGATGAAGGAAACACCGCTCATGGCGAACAGTTTGAGAATGCCGACTCGCCGAGGGGTGGGGTGAGGCGACGCCGGGCTGGTAAGCAAACCACAGCCAGTGGGAATGGAGCCTCTGGTGACTCACCGCGACGGTCACACAAGAGCACGTTCGACGGTGACTGGATGGTAGTCGATGAAGAGGACCGCAGATAAAGAACCTGGAACGGCACTCAACGAGTGCCCCCACATAACCGCACGGGTTACTGCTCAGGGGTCTTCTGGATTATATGTAGTGCTATTCCACAAGCGACCTACCTCTTATTTGGTAGATTAGCTACAGTCTTATATCTTACTGATGGAATAGTTTTTCAGTTCTGGGTGACGGGATTTTGAAGATTGTGTTAAGCACATGGCGGTACAGTACAGACGGGGATATGAAACTAGCTCTTCATTGAGGAGACGGTGTACCCTCAAAATGTATCGTATGCTGATTTTTTGTAACGTGCACGTTTCCGAGAGCACACAAGAAACTTGAACGGTGGGATGATCTTCAGTGGTAGTCATCGAACGTGCCTCTGCTTTTCTAAGGGATTTTTTTTTTTCTGAAGATGACCGTCCCATTTTAAGAACGAAATGGGGGCGGCCCTCATAAATGAGATACCCCTTCTGTACGTCACGAGGTGAATACAACACAGC
Source organism: Neospora caninum Liverpool (assembly GCF_000208865.1). Classification (NCBI taxonomy): domain Eukaryota; phylum Apicomplexa; class Conoidasida; order Eucoccidiorida; family Sarcocystidae; genus Neospora; species Neospora caninum. The sequence continues at coordinate 1,829,196 of NC_018390.1, forward strand.
TTCTAGTACCATCCGTCGCCGCGATCACTCTGGACCCGCGCTGCAGCAGTGTTTGCCGCCCGACTGAAGACACAGGAAAAACCCTCTCGCGTCTGCTCTTGCGATATAAAGCTTACAGCATTCCCCGGGCAAATATTTCCTGTCGCGCTACCTCAACGCGCGGTCTAGACGAAGACATTCTCTGTCCTGTTGTCAGCCACTGCGTTGCCTCAACGTGACACAGCAAAACGTCCCGGTGACACGGGATAGCCCAGATTCCCCGCAGCACTCCCCCAAAATCTCCGATACCCTGAATTGGAACCAGGCGCCTCGCCTTAAATGCGGATGTAGATCAAGAAACTTGGCAGGGTTCGTTCGGCAGCCGTTGCTTGAGCGCAAGCAGTCGGTGACGCATCCAGATCACCGGCGGTTCACACCTGGTTGCCGTTCTACAGAGTCTGGTTTGTGTCGTATGATCGACAGTGCGTAAGAGGAGGTAGTTCCATCATATCCCCGAGATGAGTCCCGATCTGACTAAAAACATAGATCCGAAGTCATGACCACTGAGTTCCTGTTTTCTCCCCAGGGGTGTCATCCTACCACGGGGGTGCCCGACGAAACTTTTTCCCGTCTCTTCACTTTTGAATATACCCGCGGTTTGGAGGGACTAAACTGTTGATGTTTCCACAAGTGTGCAGAGGCAACACTAACAGCTCTTGAACGTCGCACCTAAAGACCACGCGCCAGCCAGGCCAGAAAGCACAGCATGCCAAGGGGAACGCACCTTGACGAGTCGTAGTCCCACGCAAGCGTGCCGACCGCTTGACGAATCACATGGCCGGCACTTGGGATTTTTCGATAGAGGACAAGGACCCCAATTCGTGCGCTGGTGCAGGTGAACATGCGTGTGCTTCGCTCTGCAAACGTTTTGTATGCGTGCTATGGATTTCATTGAGCTTTGCTGCTGTATCCCCACCGGAACTGTAGACGTACACATCCGACATATCTGTTCATTGCTACATGTACAGGAGACGAGCGTCTCGGCAGGATTAGAATCAGTGACCGACAAACATGTAGAGACATATCTACATTGTATTGATATCACTATGTCTATGTACATGTCTTACTCTGTCTATGCCTCTTTGTCATTCCGTCTCAGTCCCTATATATATATATATATATATATATATATATATAATCACATGGTTACCAAGCGCGGGGCACTCGTGTTTGCCTTTTCACCCGGGGATTTTGTTTTGATGCAGAATGAGAAAGCTTCTTGCCGAGGGCGCGTCTCGAGGGCTTATTCATTCGGTTAGGATCTCCAAAAAAATCACATGTACAAAACATCTGAGAACCTTCCCAGATGGAGCCACTGACGGCCAAACGTTCTATTTGTCCTTAAGCAGACGGCCCATTTTACGTTCCGCTCCAGTTCCTTTCCTCCTCTGTTGCACATTCACGCAAACTCCAGGAACTCGCAGGTGTCTGTTCGCTTTGCACGCTCGATGATCTGCAAAAGACACGTGCAGAACTACCACCTTTTCATCGGCCTCAACTCTCTTTCTTCTCGGGTCGATCGTTCGCTGCTGACGGCACAGGCCGTTTTCCCACTGGCCTTACCCCCAGCCTGGCGGTGAGTCCCGTTGTGTCGTATTCCGCAATCGCTTGGCGCAGGTCTTCGCACTTGGTCTGAGGGGGAAAAAAGAAAATCCGTGCAGAGGTAACTTCAGTTATAACACGTCGAAAACAGGGAGAGGGAGACGCGAAGAAAGAATCAAATCCGAATACACCCTCTTGTCGAACAACGGTACTACTTTAGAAACACATCTGCTTGTGTACGCATTTAGTTATGGTTTAAGGGTTGACGCATCTCCAACAAATGGATGCTTGCAAACGACCTTTTGCAATATCTGTTTCGACTGCGGACGACCGGTTTTGTCACCAGTAAAGAATCAAACTTACGTCTTTGTACGACATGGCAACATATGCATCGCCGTAGAAGAGCGCAAAGAGCCTTTGGAGTCGAAGCGAAAAGACAGGATTGTGCTTGCTTCTTTCTTCTTCCTCCACGTCGTTGTCGGGGTTGTCGTCATCGTCCATCTTCTTTACCAAGTCCTTCAGCTTCACCCGGAGCTTGTCCATGAAAAGAAGCTGGAACAGCACAGGCCGCACGCCCGACCGCGTAAGACGAGGAGAAAAAGGACACAGCGGAAATGCACGGGCATCTCACCACAAACACAGTGATTGATACACAACAGGGACCGACCCTCACGCATGCTATTGGAGCCGAATGGAATGCGATATCACATTGAACCAATATGGAACAGACAAAACACAAACGCTTCCACCACATTCAAAGACATATATACATATATATATATATATACATCGCACCCTATCTCTCTATCTATCTATAGACATATGGATTTTCTGTGTTGACTGACAACACCCTTCGATGCATGTTTTGCCCAGAGAAACGACGCGTGGACATGCTTTGGCAAGCAGACAGGAGCGAGGGACATGTGACACCAGCAACGTTGCACTACTCGTTCCTTTTTTGGGAAACTGTTTCTTGTTCGCCGTTCGATGCTCTCTTTCGCCCAGCTTACGTCGTCGTAGTTAGCTGGACTGTCTCGCGAGTCACTCGTAAACCAATCTTCGCCTTGTCGAAGGAGGTTCAGCGGACCAGGAACCGCCAAGCCGCGCCTCCACGCATGCGCGACGTCTCCAGTTTCCTCGGAGGGAGACAGCGGCTCCGCGGAGGACAGCGGGACAGAAGAGTCTGAGCTGCCACTCTCCGCCGCTTCCCACGCATGCAGCCATTGCACCAGGCGACGCATGATTGCGCTGTCTGAGACGCAGAATACGCAGAAAGGAAAAAGGCGGAATAGTTCTACACATGCATGAAAAGATAAACGGATGTTTGCCTGTTGAGAGAGGCAGAGACAAAGGGGAAACAAAAAGAGAGACATAGACGAGAGAGACAGAAAAAGAAACGTGAAGAAGAGCGAAGGGGGGTGAAGGAAAGACCCTCGTTTTTGCGGGAGCGAGGCGCAACACGGAAACGCATATGATTTTCTCGGAGTCGACAGATACAAGAGGAAGGAAGAACGAGAGAAGCGAGAAAGGACGCAGAAGCGGAGCAGCCAGCAGGTCGAGCACGATCCAGAATCGCACAACCACAGAGATCGAGGAGAACGAGCAAAAAGACGGAAAGGAGCGACTGGAGCCGGCAGGGGAGCAGTCACGCGCTTCCACATGATCACACCCCGCTGATACACTCGAGCATTTCACACCAAAAAACATCCTGATTTCTCCAGGAGATTGAGGCACTGAGCAATACGCATATCGACAAACCAATACCCGAAAGTTGAACAAGAAAATAAACACACACCTTGATGCACCCGTGCGTATGCGTACAGACATTCATATATATATATATATGTATACGATATTGGATACGGTCCTCTGTATCAATTCCATTTACAAGTCTCTAAAAGATAGACGGCTACAGATATATGGTATGTGGAATTTTGACTGACCCCGCCTGGGTTTGTTTGCCCCTCCTGGCGCCTCGGGCCACCAAGATCCCTTTGCCATTTCCGCTTGTTTGGCGAGTTTCTGAGCTTCGTTGAGGAGTTTGCCTGGAATGTCTGTATCCTCTTTCTCCTCGGCCTTTGGTTCTTCCGCAGCTTCTTCCCGCGGTCCGGTCGTCGCGCGCGTCTCGCTGTCTTTGCCGTTCTTCGCGTCTCCCTTGTTGTCCTTCGCCTGCGTCTTGTCGGTCTTCTCGCGAGGATTCTTCTCCGTCCCTTTCCCGTCTCGCGTAAGAGGGGAGGTTTGGGGCGCGCTCCCCTTCTTGGGCTCCGAACCCTTCTGCGGGTTCAAAGTCGAGAGAGCCGTCTGGACGGCGAAGGGGAGGAGCGCGGGCGGCGGAACGTCGGCGGCGGAGAAGGCGAGGGTGTCTGAGCCCACGGGTTTCAACACTGAATCGAAGCAGTTGCGTTCCTTCCAACACAGCCACAGCTGCTCAGTCTGCAGTAGCTTCTCGACGGCGTTTGTCTTCCTCTCAGAATCGGAGACGCGGCGGAAAGACCCGCCAGAGGCCTGCCTGCGAGCGGCGCATGCAGCGGGCGCCGGCGCGCCCAACTTGGAAGCTTGGGAAGCGCCGCCAGGAGGGGGCGACGTGGCGAGCGATGCACAGGACAAACTTGGGAGGCGAGACGAGCTTCCCGAGGGGAGAACAGCGTGCGCGGGCGACTTGAAGGCCTCGGCTGCCAGAGACCACACTCGGGTTTCAAGGGCTCCGAGGGTCTTTTTCGTCTGAAGAATAAAACAGAAAGAAACGCGTGGACAGAGTACGGAACCAGGCAGAAACAGAGGAACAGAGGAAACGGGCATAACGCGAGAAAGACACATGCATGCGGCGGCACCATTCGGCGCCGCCAAAACAACGGCGCAGCGGGCAGCGAGAACTGACAACAGGCGCGGAGAGTGCGTGCGAGAGTGTGTCGATCGCCAGTCTCTATCACCAGACGGGCTATCGAGACAACGCGTAATGTCCCTAAAAAGACTCCTCGCCTCATGGGATCACAACCAGAGGCTCCCACGGTTTACATACTTCAGTATGTCTAAGCGGCTGGAGGACATCGCCTTGTCCTCTCGCCCACTGACTCTCTCTCTCTCCCCATATATATATATATATATTGTGTATATATTGTATGTATATATTGTATATATATATATATATATATATCTACATGGACACGTCGTAGGCGGTAATGACGCGCACTGTGGCACTGGTTGACAGCTGCAGAGAGCTCTCACCCCTGGTTTCCATGTCATCCTCTGAGCACTTCTGCGGGGGACGGTGTACACCCGACGCGTGCCTCCAAGTCTCACTCTGTCTCTATGCATCTGAGGTCTGTCTCCACGTATGTATTTACATGTGAACATTTACACCACGTGTGTTCGAGGCCAGTGCTTTTCACCTTGTCACTGAGAGCCGAGTAGCTCTCCCGGATTTTTTGTTGCATGCGCTGAGCTGTGACGCCTGTTTCTCCACCGGCGGGTCGCCCCGTCTCCTTTTTTGCCCCCGCGGGCGCCTTGGCGCCCTGCGGCGCTGCGCTCGGATCGCCGTCCCCTTTGTCCCTTTTTTCGAGCAGACCGGGGCCAGCTTGTCCGAGGAAGTGGAAAGCGACGCATGCACTGGCGAGGAGCTCGCGTCGAAAGAACGGGGTGTCGACGCGCTCGCGGAATGCGCCTGCGGAGAGGTAGTGCGGGTTGCCGGAGCTCGACAGAAGGAGCAGATTGTCGCCGGCTCGCCTCGACTCGCTCTCGCCTGGGTCTCCCTCCGCGACGGAGGGCGTCGAGACACCTGGCACTCTGCTCTCCGTGGCAAGATTCACCGAGGCGACGGCGGGGTGCTTCTGAAAATACGACAAAAGTGTGTCGAGCGAGGAGAGAACGTCGGCGACCGTGTCGGCGGGCTGCTCCAGAACGAGGTCGGGGGCCTGCAGGAAGGCCTGGAAGCACAGCGGCGAGAGAAAGGAAAAAGGGGGGAGTCGTGAGAGACGAAGAGGCAGCGAGGGACAGGTCGGGCGAAGAATAAAGAGGTGACACCGAGGCGAAACGGGATCCAGAGAGAAAAGAAACACGGAAGACGCATCAGGGGGCGAGAGGAAACGGGTACGAGAGAGAACACATTCGTGCGCATTTCCCTTTTTTTCTTCGCCTCTCGCGTGATGCTTCTCCCCGCCACTCTCTGCTTCTTTTCGCTCTCTCGAGCTAGAACGGTCCACGTCGCAGATGCATGCGGGAGGCTGACAAGGCCACACACGCAACAGAAGGCTCGTGTGAAAGATGAGAAACGAGGAGTCGGCAACTCCTGTCCGAACTCAACTCGCAAGGGGCCCCGCAAGTCGCAGTTTCCACAAACGATTAAGAAGGCGACACAGAGCGACATGTACCTACGCGTTGTGGCGAGATGCAGGTCTGCAATTGTCGAGACCGAGGAAACTCACCCTCGCTTTCACATTTTCCCCCAATAGTCTCCTAGTGTTGCACTTGCCTTGACATCACACGCTTGGCGGATGCTGCCTCTTCGGTCTGTCTGATTTCTTCCGGGTTTTTGCCTGGCGTTTGCTCGCTTTTTCGTGACGAAACATAATAGCGAGACGCCTCTTTCGCGCATTTTGCACGGAGCCTACCAGCGCCTTGCCATATGCCGCATAGATCGTGTAGGAGCATGCGCCGACGCCAGAGGCGAGAGAGTCGTTTCCTTTCTTCTCTTCCGTCTTTGGTTCACTTTCATGGCCCTTGGCAGACTGCGCGGCTGCCTCCCTGCCCGACGCGGCTACCTGTGGCGGAGACACTTTCCCCGAAGTTTTTTTCGAACGGCTGCGATCCGACGATGATGCGGCAAACGCCGGCGACTCCTCGCCTGCCTCAAACTGGCTCAGAGCGCTGGAAAAACAGGGAGAAGAGAGAGGGAGAGAGAGGGTGAAGAGATGATAGAGGAAGTGTGGTGGCGAAAAGAGAGGAATAGAGACGGAGAATAGAGACAGAGGAAGAGCAACGGCGAAGGAAAAGGAAGAGAGTGAGAGGAGAGGAAAGGAAGAGAGCAAATAGAGAGAAAGTGAGACAGTGAATTGAGAGAGTAAAGAGACAGAGTAGAACAAGAAAGAGAGGGCGAGAGGAGGACAGGACAAGAATGAAGGACACGAGGAATGATGAGAGGAAGAGTAGGGCAACGACCGGAACAGCAAGCGAGACGGCACACACCCGCGGCAAATCAGAATCAGAGTGGAGAGAGAACAAGAAGGTAAACTGTGAGGAATAACAGCCAGGAAGACACCAGGAAGACGGCAGCTGATCGAAAGATCAAGCAACCACGGACGACGGACCGAGTCACACGGTGAAGAAAGAGGACGTGCCGCCTCGCGATGGCTGCCAGGGACTGAGATAGTGCACCCGAACACAGCTGCACTTCATCCCCGCCGAATTTCGCAGATATGGAGACTCCAGAGCTGGCAAGAAGAAAGAAAAACCGAGGAGAGGACCATCGCGAAGAAGGCGTTTTCACTGCGCCTGTGTGTTATACACGCGACGCCGACAAAGCCGCCACATGCATTTGCTCCGCAGAGGAGAAAAAGGAAGCAAAGAACGCGACGAGAGACACAGCAGCGAGACGAGTTGTCACGACGTCTCGTCAAAAGGGAGAGAAACGCAGGAGAAGAGAAGAGAGACGAGCAATCCAGCAAAGAAGAGACAGCTGAGAAGGCGACAGACCCCACCACAGAAAAGACAGGAGAGACACGCACAGAACGCAGGAGAAAAGCTTGGCGAGGCTCTCACCTCCACGCTTCAGGACTATCCAGTACAACGGGAGTCGCCTCTGCTCGCTGCATGGTCCTGTTCGACACTGAAAAACGCGCAGTGACACAGAACTTATCTCTTTACGGTGACGCGAAAGAAACACAATGGACTACATCCTGCTGATCGCGTCGGTGCAACCGTTTCCTCTTTTTTGGGGCCGGAGTAGAGGTGGTGCGCGCTCCACTATTCGGCACCATCCAGGGAAAGATTCGCTTCGATGCACACGTCTCTCAAGTTTCAGGGTGTACACCCTATGAAGATTGTTGCTGTTGCAGGCACCGACAGCCACAGCACACATAGTCCCTACGCGCTCACCTGCAAAAGCGATTTGATGAAAACGATACAATGAAGTTACGTCTACATAGATAGAGATGCAGAAAAATCCTCACACCAACCACTCGTCTCTACATATAATGCATGTCCACAAGAACCTATAGATTTTAATGTACTTTTATGCACTTGTGTACGCCTATGCTTATATATATATATATATATCACCACGAATGGGTATATTTATGTAAATATATACAAATACCTACGCTTATACAAATGGGAAAATTTATGGCTCGGTGGATACAGATTCAAAGTGTAGGTTCTTAGACAGGCGTCTCCGTTTCAGGGCCTCAGATGGAGACAGTGCACTGGAAGTGTGAGGGCAGAGAAGCAACGACGCAGTGGATCCGTTTTGCTGTTCTTCAGTTTCGCAGTCTCTTCCTCACAGCCTGCATGCGTCAGCGAGAGAGTCTCCATTAGCAATCGTCGAAGTCTGTAGAAGAACACGCAGAAAAACGCATGCCGAAATGTCTCCCAGAAAAGAAAGTGTGGTAGGCGGCTCCTCCAGGAAGTCGACCGGGTGAAAAGAAACACTTCTGCGCACCAGAATCGCTGAGCATCGTATAGAGGTGCATGCGTTCGTATCTCTATCTCTATTTGTCCACGTCCATCCGCCTAAATATCGACATACAGCTGTATCTCGAATTCGATCTATCTGTTTGTATGCATCAGCGTCCGTCTCTCCACCTATATCTTTACACCTAGCTCTGCCATGTACCAATTTATCAATCAGTGCATGTACATTTGCATATCCATAAAGAGGCGTTCTTCACGAAAAACGCAGAGGGATAGAGGCACGTCGAGGCACTCTCTTTACACTGCCGCGTTGGTCGTGGACACGGCATATGAGGTGTTCTCCATCCTGAAAAAGAGGGGAAGATCCACGACTTACGCGAAAATGTATTGCTTTTCATTCGCATGCATCAACGGCTCTTCGATACTCTTCACCATTCCAATCACTTTAGCACCTGCAGCCTGGAAGCCATTTCATTTGCCCAAGAAAGACGGTCTTGCTCTGTCCTCTGTGCGCTGCCTCTCTCCCGAACGCGGGGACCGTTTTTGGAGAGGCACGCACTCTCGCACAGCACCTCTCTGATGGTTACCGATTTCCACCTTTCCATGACAAGGCGCGTCGGTGTACGCTGCCAAGTTAATGTAGAGATCGACGCGTTTTCATCTAGGTGTCTCCACGGATATCCGCCCGCGTCTGAATGCGCATCCTCTCCGGTGGGCCAAAGCCAGTACAACAAATGTGCGATAAAGGCAGCCCGAATGAATCCTTCGAAACGCAGCTATGTATTCGTATATGTAAGAAACCAAATGTTAACACTACACACACAGGCACATGAGTAGATTTATGCATAGCTGTACATTTCTGTGCAGATGCATACCCGGCCCCCGGTAGCGACAGGTTCTCCACCGTGAGCGCATCTTTCCGGATGCCTCTGTAGACACCACGGGATTGGGGAAGGTGCATAGGGTGCCTGCCTGCTTCTGCTCCGCTTTCCTGATTCTCGTTGCATGCGTTCCAAGTTACCTGAAGAGCCCTTTTCGCCTGCGCAGTGTCGGGCTGCCTGGAGCCGCCCGAGGCGAGGCACTCCCGGCCTTTTCGCCGGAAAGCCGCAATCAGACTGCTTTTGTTTCGCTCGAGAAAGGAAATCACCGCGCCAATCTGCCGCAAGGGCACCGCCTGCCCCGAACAGGAAACGGAAGGAAACAGAAGGAAACAGAGACGCGTCGAGAGAGAGAGAGGAAGGCACACTCGACCTCCCGGTACCCTTCGAACGGCGCTACAGAGCGAGAGGCGAGCGAGGTCAGCACAAAGACAGGAAAGGCAGAACGTTTATTTTTGAGGCGGCTCCCTCACAGCGCCCCAGAAAGAGGGCAAGAAGACGCAGGTACAGGGCTGCGTCAAGATGCATTCTCCTGCACTTACGCAAAAAATCCGACACACGAATGGACCAAAAGAGTCTCTCGTCTCTCAGCTCGTGAGCCGAAAGGGCGAATTTCGTCGGGCAAATGCCTCACCCTGGCCCAATTCCGCTGCTGCGAAGACCGCGAAACAGACACAGCCTGCGCGAGGACATCAGCGGCGTCTCGTTTTCCAGAGAGCGTACCCGAACGAATTCGACAAGCAAGTCTGCAAAGTTGTTGAAGTCGAGGACCGGGCGCGAGGCGCCTTCTCGTCCCACGCCCTTCGGCCCGCCGTCCGCCGGCTGTCCCTCGCCTTCACTCGCTTTGTTGGCAGCTGCAACTGGCGAGGCTCGAGAGGCACAAGCACCAGAAGAGCTGGGCGAAGAAGGAAGGCCTTCTTCAGGGGAAAGAAGAAGAAGCAAAAGTTCGAAAACTGCGACGAGAGCAAGCGCCTTCGCGTTGCTGCCGACGAGTGCACTCGACTGAAAAGAAGCACATGACGCACACAGATTGGTCGAGAGCAAAGCTTCAGACACGGCGATCTTCCTAGCCAGGGTCGGCGCCGTTCTCTGCCTATCTCGACTCGTGTGTTGATACACTCGCAGCACGAACGCCTTCCCCTGGCAAGAAAAGAATCGTTCTTTTCTCCTGTGGCGCACCTCCGACGAGGCACATAGTGAGAGATGACTGAGGACGTCATTCGCACTTGCAAACACGGCGGTCCACATGCAAAGTGGCAGGATAGAAGAAACACAGATAAGGAAGCGCGTCTACAGATGCATGTGTAGAACAGAGGGCGAGAGGCTTAGAGTGTTTCGGAAGAAGAGAAATGAGTGAGAGGCGCGAAATCGCAGCGCCAAGTGGGAGGACGGGGAACGACGGGTTCGAAGCACAGACTTCCACTTACAGTTAGAAAGGAAAGGAAGATCTTGAGGGCCTTCATCCACGCCTCGAAGAGAACAGTGGGCGGTGGATGTACACCTGAACTCGGAGGCGTTTTGCTGCCTGCTCCCGAAGCGCCTGCAGAACCATCCTTTCTTCCCTCTGCGTCCTCTCCGCGCAACTGCCTCAGGAGTCGGCGCACCAAGAGCTCGCGGCTATGCCGGCCTCGCAAGAAAACGAGGGGAGACGAAGCCATCTGGACAGCCGTCTCCCTGGCCCTCTCGCCAAAGCTGTCGTCCTCCAGAACCTTCTCTTTCCACGCATTCGAGCTCTTCGATTCGCTTCGCTGTGCGGAGACAAAATCTCCGTTGAGGCGAAGCCCCGTCGACATTTGCACCCCATTCATGGCGGTTTCGGCGTCTCCGCCGTCGCCCAAAGCAGCTGCCTCTGCCTCTCTTTTGTCTGCATCCGCCGCGCCCTGCAGCTCTCGAGCGTCGATCCCTCTTCCAGAAACGAGAAGGTGGAACAGGGACGCGAAGGTGAGCAGAGACTCTCGGTCCGAGGCGAGCAAGGCGTCACAGGGAGACTGAGGATCTCGAGACGCCTTCAAACAGCTCGGCGAAGCCAGCTCGCCGTCGGGCTGTCTAGACACTGGGCTGCCCTCCGCAACCCCGGAATCTGGGGTGTACGTACACCCCACGAGACTGGCATCTGCCGAGGGCGCCGCCCCGGCGGCAGCTGAGAGCGTGCCCGAAGCATCGAGAGACAGAGCAGCGGAAACGAAACCGTTGAGCATCCCAGGCGGAAGAAACGACGTGTACAGTTGTTTCTGTTTCTCCTCGAGGTGGATTCGTCTCAGCCTTTCTTCTTCCCTCTGTCTTGCCGCGGCTGCTTCGTCGGGGAGCGGCGCCACCCCGTCGCGGGCCTCCGTTCCACCAGGCTCTGGCCTGACGCCTTCAGCAGCTTCTACAGACTCTCCGCGTTTCCCTGTTTTCGCTTCTTCTCCCGACGGAGGCTCACCATTTTTGCTGAGACATGCCGAGCCCTCGTGCGAAACACGTGCGCGCTTTGCCGGCGGGGCACATTCGGCATCTGCGCCGTCTCTCGCAGGAGACGCGCCACAACCCGTTACAGAAGAAAGAGAAGAAGAAAGAGGAGAAGAAGTGGAGGAAGAGGAAGTGGGCGGAGCCGCAGGGAGAGACGAGGGGGACGGCCCGTCCCCTTCGTTCACCCGAGTCGGGGGAAGAGCCCCGTCAATTCCCCGTTCTACCATTGGAGCATCGGGAGAAGAGTGGACACGTTTCAAACACAGGATCTCGAAGAATGCATACCTGCCTTTTTTCTCTACATTTATTGGTCTTTACCAATCACATGGGAGGGACACAGAACTTCCGCACATGTCGTTTTAAGGAGGCCCCGGGAGAAAAGCAAAGGTGCGACGAGGACGAGAACGCAAAAAGTATCTTTCTTTCTCGTCACGTCCGTTTTTCGATTCAAAGTCTTCGATTCCTCGAAAAGGAACAAAAAACACGAAAATCTCGCGGTTCCGACTCTCCTCGCCAGCGCATGCAGTCCGCGAGAAACGGGCGCCGCCTAGTTTTCGAAGAATTCGAAGCAGCCCGGAGAGACACACAGACGAGCAGGAAGCCGGAAATGTGTGTTGTGTCGTCTCGATCTTCTTCTTGGCTGGGCGAACCGCCCACGTCGCCTTTGAGTTCGCAACACCTGGAATCGGAAATGATTGCCTTCAGAGGAAAACCGGCCCTTTCCTCCACGTACATAATCTGTGCTTTCTACTCATCTGCAGCGATCCTCCTGTGGCCTGTGCATGCTCCCCAGTCTATATACGCAGAATCCAGTTTCCCGCGAAGATAATTTAAGTGCGCGAAGCTGCTGGGGTCGAGGTGTAAGCACGCCTATCTCTTGATTGTTGTCGAAGAGAGGAACGGAAGCTTGAAGAACTGTCCTGGAACCTTCTAACTGCGTCAATTTTCCCCCGATGAAAACGGCAAAGAGCCTTTCTCGATCTCGACGCCGCTTCGAGACTCGCCAGCAGGGTGCGCTTGGGCAGCTGCTACGGCGCTTGTCTTGAAATCTTAGCGACAAGACTCGTGGCGTCGAGACATGGGCAGTGGCCGTGAGACTTGAAAAATCTCGGCCATTTTTCGCATTCTCTCCACCGGATATATTGCAAATTCCCGCCTTGCAAATGCTGAAGGGAACTTCAGAATTTAGCGGGGGACAAACACGAGCACTCGAAGCCAAAAAAGTTCCGAGTCCCCGGCCCTGCTGAGAGTTCGGCTAGCCCCCCAGCGGGACCCATGGCAGGTGGAGAAAAAAGCTGCCTTTTTCTTTCTTCTGTACCCGCCTCAAACTTTCTTTTTCTTGAGCGCAAATTGTCGACTGAAAAAAATTGCGAGCTCGTTTTTTCGCCGCGCGAAGGAAAGGGCTGTGCCGGACAGGTCACTCGCGGCGCTCCGCCGCCCAGTTCCGTTTTCCCTTGGGCCTTTCCTTTGTCCTTCCGATCTTTTTCATCTTCTCTCCCAAGTCTTCCGCCCTTTCTCTCGGTTTCTGTCTCTCTTCCTTCTTGGCGTCTGCCTGTATTTTTCCGCACTTTGTCACAGAACAAGTCTCAATGTGGTATTTCGCGTTTTTCTCTACGTATGCTTCGCGGCAAAACGAACTGGAAAAGGCAACGAAGGACATCCTCGCTCTGCCTCGACTCTCTATTCGCTTTCTCCTGTACAAGCAATGATGTCGATCGCCGCCGGTATGCATAGACGCGCCTGTATGTATTAGATACAGACACACACGTATATATGTGTAACATTTTTATATACGTGTAACATATATATATATATATATATATATATATATATATATATATATATATAACACAGGTATATTGTATTCATATGCATGGCTTTATTGGGCACAAAAGTTAGAGGGGGTGTCCGTTTTCTTCCTTTCCCTGTATTTTTTCCCTTCATTCTTTTCCCTCGTCTTTTTCTCTTCCGTCTCGCCCATTTCAGCTTAAACGGAGGTCCTCAGGAGTTGCATAGCCTTTTGCTGATCACCCGAGGATTTTTGCGCATGCCGTATTCCGTTCTGTCGCAGTTGCTTGTTCCTTGTAGGTTTTACGTTTGTCTTTTGCGCGTTCGATGGTTTCTAACTTGCGCAAGTTCTCTCTCGTCTCCCCTTCTTTTTCCTTTTCTGTCCTTCTCGTCAGTTCCTGTTCCCTCCTCTTCTCTGTGATCTGTTCGGCTCCGCTCCTATCTCTGACTTGCCTCCTAATCCGATAATCGTCTGGTCGCTGGTTCATCCGAAAGGTTGCAGCTTTTCCGTATTCTCCATATAGGGAGGAAATCCTTTGTATAGTGGAGAGTAAAAGCGCACAAACGCACATAATGATAAACCCATCTATGCATTCGTGTCCCACGGCTTCAGTGCATTTCGTCGCTTGTTCTCTCGCATCTAAGAAACGAGAGAAATGCAAAAGAGGGGTGTGAATGTGGTGCTCTGCCTCGTCCCGGGAGGGCGACATCTCTATTTTTGCAATCCTTTCGGAAGAAAAGATCTTTTCCTCGTTTCGTCTTCGGAATGCAAGGCAAAAACCGTGGCATGGCGCGAGCAGCCTGACCGGAGCATGCAGACCCCACGCATCTGTGAGAGATGTCCTGGCTGGCGCCGCAATGCCTTTCTCTCCCCTTGTCTTTCGTGCGTAGCTGCCGCCAGTGTGTGTCTCGCCACGACACTGCCCACCATTTTGGTGCTTTGTGTGTCTAGGGAGATCACGACGTCTCTCAGAAACAGAATGAAAGATGTCTCCCCGATTTGGTGTGGAACTGCCATCTCCATTTCCTTTCCGGCGTTGCGGTCGCAGATGCCTGGCGTTACTTCTTGCGTGCGCGTTTCTCTCACCCCTTCTCCTCTCCGATGGACATCGCAGTGCGCGCCCCCTCGTGAGGGGGACTTTTCTCCAGAGAGCGCACATGCATCGAGAGCGAGAGAGACCCGAGGCCAGTCTGTCGACGCTTCCGGGGCAGCGAGCAAAAGGATTGCAGAGCAGCAACGGAGCGCCGCCTACGGAGTGGCGAGGCGCGAGTCCGCTTCGCTTTGAGGACAGAGGCTCTCCATTTGCAGCGGTTGGGAAAGCGAAAATGCAGGAGCAGGACCACAGCAGTGGACGCGGCCTAACCGTCCCTGTTTCGGCTCAACGCGCGACGCACGAAAGTAGCCTCACGTGGGAAAAAAGAGAGGAACGGATACACGGTGAAGGGGACACTTTGCCCCTGCAGAGGGAGCTAGACAGCACCTCCACCGAGCCAGTTGCATTTGCAGAGCAGCACGTGTTTTCACCCGGGCCTTTCTTCTCTCGGCGGCCCGCTGAGATAGACGCCACGCGTGGAGACACCGGCGGAGACTCCAAAACGCATGCGCCGAGCTGGAAGCTTGCTTCCGCGACGCTAAGCCGTGGCAGTGGCGCGGAGGGGCCAACCGAAAGAGATGTCTCTGATCCTCTGGAAAAGGAAATAAATCCACGCACAGGGGTTTCGAGAGCCGGCCCTTCCTCATCAGCAACCCTCGACCTTGCTTCTTTTTTCGTACCAACCCCCAAGGAGGCGACCGCCACGAGGTTCTCCAGACAGTTGCTGAGGGCTGCCGACGCTACCCGTCGTTCACATCTCGACGGAGCTTCTCTGTTTGGTGAAACAGCGACTTCAGTTGCCAGATTCCAAACTCCCTGGACCCGCCGAGACCGAGAAGGCGACTTGGTCCCAGAGAGAGCCCCCGCTGGCCGCAATCCTGCAGTACCACTCTTCCCTGAGAGAGTAGCTGGGTTCGTAGATCTCGCACCATCAGGCCGGGAGAGAGCGACGAAAGCGGAGAGAGCGAAGACAAACGAGAGAGAGGATACAGAGGAAGACGGAGGTTCTGCTTCCGTTCCGCGAGGGCGGATCAGGTTACCTGCGCTGGAGAAAGCCCCGTTTTCCACGGTGCAAATCGACAGCAATGCCCTCGCGCTGGCTGCCGGCATTGGCGGCGTGCTCCTCGGCTCGGGCCTCAGCAACGGTTATCCTCTCGCGGGCGTCCACTATCCTTATCCCTCCTATGGCATCCCGTATTACCCGCCAGACTGCGCGATTTATGGATCCTACCCCGGAACCTGCATGCTGACGACGCTTCAGATGACTCTGATCATCATGTCCATTCTCTTTTGTCTTATGCTTATCGGCATCGCTGTATGTTGCTGGGGAAGACGCGAAGACAGTGGACGCAGCAAGCGCCGCAAGAAATACCGATTCGCTATCCCTGCGGGACCGTGAGAGAATGGAAAGTAACACTCTTGTCTCTAGTTCTCTGCTCCGAAAAGGCCATCCCACCCCATTATCTCTCAACATATCTGGTTTTGTCCAACCACCACTTTGTATCTTATACCTCTGTCTCCCCTACCTAATCGTCTCTGTACATAGATATACAACGTATGGATATCCTTTGGAGCCTGTTCAAATAGATTCACAAGTGTGGACGTATGCGCCTTGGGGCAAGTTCTCAAGTGAGATCTGTCGCTCGTGCGAGGATCCATCAATGCGGGATTTCTGTCTGTAGTCTTTTTCTGCAGTGTGATCGGAATGAAGGCCAAATTTGATTCTTTTTTGCGAGGGGCGACGCCCACAGGGCTGACTGGAATGTTTGCACCTATGTGGGGCACTGCCTTGTCAGGAGGGGGTAGGCAGAGCGATGGCAAAAGTTGTTCCTCGTTCGACGAGGCTGCAGCGCATTCGTTTTGGCCCTTCTCTTGCTTTCCCCTCGGTGACTCCTGGTGTCTCCTCTCAGGACCGGGAGAGATTGTGCACTCAACATTTCTGTGCGAAACAATCTAATCCGTTTTCTCTCAACATGGTTCTCCGCCTGGATCTACGAAGGGGGGAACAGGCTGTATGGCGGCGATTCGTGTTGCTCCCGTCTCGGATGCGTTCAAAGAAATTTCTCTCCTTGTGGTTCGTCTCACCCTCTCGGTGCGATCTGTAGGGAGACACTCGCGATGTGTACGTGCACATGTGGTAATACTCCCCAGCAAATGAATTTCTACGCATCCCTATGAAAATATGTAAGCGTATGCGTGTTTTGTGTGTAGTGCATTGCAATGCGTGAAACAAAGCGCCTTCTGTAACGGACAGGAGAGAGTCAACACAAAGGGATAGATCGTAAGTTCGTGTGGAAACTACCGTAGCTTGCTGGGTTATCTCCTGTCATCTGGGGAACGTCTAGCTCTCAGCTGTCCTTTATCTAGCTAAAATCCACGAGTCAGTCGGGTCTCGGGTCCTCTTAAAAAAGGACGAACATTAAATCTCACAGCCAGATTTCGGCTGTAGAGACAAATAACTCATTGACGCACACATGGAGGCAACGCTAAACTCGCCTCTTCTTCACAAGCCCATTCCCTCACCCACAAATATCTCTAGAAATTTATTATTATGCATATATGCATATATATAAGATCTTTTTTTGTTTCGGTGTAACAGTATTTGCCGCTCACATTCGTTCTGTAGTGATGCATGAGTGTGTCTCGGTCACTTCGTTCCTCCCATGCCATTTGAGGATTTCCCTCTAGCTTGGTTCTTGTCGACTTTCACACCAGGGGCACATTTTCGTGAGGCCGATGAATGCGTTCCAGTCGCTGCGATTTGCAACACTCTGACAGGACGAACATCGAACCGCAGATGCCTCGTCAACAGGGTATCCTGTGATGACACACGGAGTCTCAGTGGTTGAGCATTTCGGACATGTCAGGGAGGCTTCGTAAATCAAATGGCTGCACTTTCTGCACGATCTGAACCGGAACAGACACATCATACCACAAGATACACACACACAAAACGAAATTCAAAAGGCGCACACATCTCCAAGGACAAGAAGAAAAACTCGAAGAACCGGATCGAAGAAAGCCCGCACTACACAACGACAAAAAGCATGTATATATATATATATATATGGCATGTATATGTATAAATATCTGACGTTTCGCTCTGTCTCTCTCTATATATATTTATATATATATATATATATATTTGAGTATGTGGTATATTGTGAGTTGCTGTACACCTGTAGATGTTCCTATCCAGAGTTCCGTAGAGATGCTTGTGGGCAGAGGTGTGATGGAAATCTATCTGTCTAGACAGCTAACCATGTTAGATGCATCTCTAGCATCTCCGTACGTTGCTATCTCTGCCACATCATATAGATACATGCAAAGGGTTTGTGCGTATCTTGGATGCTGTAGACTTACAGATTCGGACATATAGAGTGGCGCATCATGTCTACAGAGAACGAAGAGTCTCCTCAAGGGGTCCAACAAGACCGGAGGTCAAACCCCACAGCATAGTCCCCCGAATGCGCTGAAGAGAACAAGAGGAAGCCTGTGCCTCTCACCTACCTTTCGGTGAAAAACAGACATGAAACAGCGCCACGAAGAGGAAACTGACGCCTCACCGTTTGTTGAGAGTTGGCGATACGGACGGGTCAACGCTCCATGATAGGACGCATTCCCGCGCGTCTTCTATTTTTTCTCGAGGTCTGAAGAGGCCGAGAAAACTGACAGAAACACCCTACTACATCCACGCGCTTTTCCACGTCGGTTATGGACACATTGTGGCGACACGGTCACCCTGTGAGACAGCGGTGATTCCCGGCAGACTCTGAGTATAGACCCCCGTCGAATTCGCCTTTGATTCCCACGCATACAGATGTCCCTACCCACATCGATCTGCACTTAAATATCTCGCACTCGCTTCAACTAGTTTTATTGTTGTGGTTTGGTGGGACTTCTGTGAGTGTGAAGATGGCGGTGTGAGGTTTTGGAAATTTCCATTTGTGTGCCTCAACGAGGATGTGACAGCAGGGAACCGCGAGAAGGCAGGCCGGGATACTGCAGCCGCTCCTTCGTTTTCCGACTCAAGAAAAGACCGTTTGCACGCATTGTCCTACAGGGAGTGCGTTTCGGGAATGCGGAGTTCTTCCGGAGCGGGAATGTCTGTAAGTTCAAAATCGGAGCTGGCAAGCGAGGTGCCGCCAGGCTCATCGATCGCGTCGGCAATGTCAAGATATCTGAACAAATCATGAAAACCCCGAGGGATGAATAGCCACGCTTCCAAAAAGAACGCCTGAACCTCACAAACTTTGCTTCCGGGTGCTCGGCAGATATCTTATATATTTATATATCCCCGCGCAGACACCGCCTTGTAGTGGCCTAAATCTGAATCAAACCGTGTGTGTGAAAATAGCCTTTGCTGTCCTCTGGCCTCACATGCTCTCTCAAAAAGCATGTACATATATGTCTATATCTGTATGTGTCTATATATATATATATGTATACATACCGCGAGAAGGGTTTTCTATGCATATATATATATATATATATATATATATATATGTATATGCATGTACTAGCATGTCCTCACTTTCTTGCGTTCGCTCTGGTGAACACATATGTATGTATTTTCTGCAGAGATGCAGATTCTTGTACGTTTGGTTCGACCGATTTGAAGAGAGAAGGCGATGCAAACACATGTAACTATTTTGATGCACATGCGTCAAGGGAAATACTCGAATACTTGCGCTATCTCACACGTGTGGTCCGGAGCACTGTGATAAGCAACTTCCTACCAACATGGTGGCGAGTGCCCTACACAAAATGCACTTAACATGCTGGTCGTGAAAACCACCGAAGAACGGGAGTAAAAAACGGCAAGGAAAGACATTCAAGACTCGCGCTTCGGACTCTCTCAGACCACCTTTGCTTTGGTTACACGCACGCAGTCTGCGAATCCGAGTCGTGCTGGCCCTTGAGTCTAAAGGAAACTGTGTGAACGAGTTGTAGGAAATCGTGACAAAGCCGACTACTGGGGACTAGACAAAACTTGCGTGGGCATTTGTTGCAAACGTTCTGTCTCTTTAACGCGGTGGGGGGGGGAGGGAAACCACGAAGCCTCTAAGGAAACACGCTCAGGACCCCAGACAGGCATGTCCCCGTATATACGCCGAACCCGGCACACCCATTAGCGGCATCGCCTCACCGATTCAAGAAGAAGAAAGCCATGCCCGTCCACCCAGCTTTCCTGCAGTGCTGCCCAGCCCTGTAAAAGGCCTCGTCGGAGCGAAATTCTTTTGCGTGCCTGGGAAATGAAAAAAGACGCAAACAATCGCTGGCCTCCCACGTGGACCAGGGATACCTGTGAATACACTGGGTTGCGGTTCACTTTGAGATGAGGGCTCGGCAGCGGGTAACCCTTTCCCTCGAAGCGAGGTCAAACAGACGACAGCCGAGACCGAATCAAACGGAACATGACAAACTCGAGACACAGAAAACACCGACAAGCAGCAAACAGAGGGGGAAGGGGAACTGAAGCCTTTTTCTGGCTGTTGGGCCTTCAGTTCCGGTTTTCTGGAGAGAAATGACAGCGAGAGACAGGCGGTGAAAGCAGTCCATTTCTACCCTTTCGGCACCTGCGGTCTGTGCCGAAGTTCCGCTCTGTGCGCCGCTTCCACAAAGGCAGACCTACTGTCTCCCTACGCTGAAAACTACAAGTAGGAATTTGCATGTGAACATGCTCATATATGCATATATATATGTATATATATATCAGTGTACACGTATGAATGGGTATCCAGGTAAATGTAGTTGTGCTCGGGAACGACTGCTTGTAGATGTCGAACACGTTTGGAAGGCGTAAGGGAGGCATGGACTCGGGAGTCTAGAACGGATGTTGTTAGAGAAGACTCTTTCCCCAACGTTGAACCGTATATACAAAACGTGCTTTTCTCGATACATCTGACAGGCGTCTACACACATATTTTGTGTCGCTACGCATGAATATTTATATATCTGTGGGCCTCTGTGTGTCATCACTGGCGTCGATCCGTAGATCATGCATGCCTCTAGCTCCACCTGGAGATGTGCAGGTACCCATACACCCTACGAAGAGATGAAAGACACGACCAACGTAAAAGAGGCGGTTTACCTCAGAATGGCGACAGCGGTTTTCGCCGCAGCTTCTTTCACGTCCTCTTGAATGTGTTTTCCCGCTATGTCAAGAACAGATAAATAGTGAGAAACAAGGAGCAGAACTCTCCGATGTTTCTCCTCGTTCTCCTCGGCCCGATCAGCTTCTCTCTGCACTCTGCCGATGCTCAGCGCCAGACCTTCGTTTTGTTCGCCTTCTCGTTCTCCACGTGTGGAAGAAAACAGCTTCATCAGAAGGCGTTTGACCAGGGGAAGGCATCGCGCTCGGTCTTCGTCACTTGCATGCAGAGAGCTGTAGAGACTCTGAGCGAGCTCGCAAATCAGCAGCCTGCCTTCACTGCTCAGAGTAGTTGCAGAATGAAGGAAGATGTTTGCAGCCTCGTCTTCCCGCTTCTCTCGAATCAGAGCCTGGCAGCAGACAGTCCAGATGTGCCCAAAGCTCAAGTCTGGGTCGGGCCTCCTTGAATTCCGTTGCCCAGTTCCGCAAACGTGTTTTTCACGGCACATACTCTTGAAACGCTTCGTCAGTCGAAACGAAACTCCCGACCGCTCCATGTACAGATCCAAGGCGGACTCTTCGTTCAGTTCCCCTCAGCTCCCATGTCTTCAGGTCCCACCTATGCCCCCTCTCCAATGGAGTGCATATATATATATATATATACATACATATGGAGATTTTTCATTGATGTCTATGCTCCGTTCGGTCCTTTCGATTCTTTTCTTCGTCCGCGTAACTACATATATCTATATATATATACATATATATAGGTATATCTTTAGGCGTTGGGTAGATATGCCTCAATGCTCAGTTGTATCGGTGACTAACTCTCCATGTCGATTGGCAGGACGTGTGTGCGATGGAAATAAGGGTGGAAGTGGAGTTAGGGAGATGGCTGTAGATTGATTTCTTCGCGAATCCGCGAAGAGGATCCGTTTCGGACCCGGCAATAGGCGTTGACGATTTGCGGAACCACTCCAGGTGCGCATTCCTTCGCGAGCGAGAGCGAGGCATCCCAGGTCCCCTCTTCTGCAGCGACTTGGATGGCTGCTGGGCCATCGCCGATCGCAAGAAGGGTTGCGATATCTCTCGCAGAAATCAGCTTCTGTCTGCGAGCCTCGTCGACGAAAGGGAGACACTCGGGCGCAACTGCAGCCGCCAGCTCACGGGCCTTTTCCCACTCTTCGCACGCCACGAGACACTGCAGCGAGAAACGGAAAGACCATGCGCCCCCGCGACCGCTTCACTCGCCAAACCTCCCCATTCTCTAAAGACGAGAAACCTCAAACGAGATAACTGTCTTGCAATGCACACCTGGTTCGATCTCTTTATCTCTACCTTATCTATTTATAGCACCCACCTTGGCTATCAATCAAACCCACCATATTCACCTGTCTGCAGTCACAAGCTTACCTAAAATTCGTCATTCAGTATGCTTCCACATTTACCTAGAAATATGTATATATATATATATATATATATATGTAGTTGGAATCGTTTGTCGTGACGCATACACACATCCACGTACACACGCACCGCGCCGCGTATCCACATATTTGTACATGTGTGTTTAGCGACAAACATGTGTCGGTAGGTAATTGGGGCTAACGGGCGAAAGCGCAGCCGGGACGAGCTTTTCGACACACGACTCGTTGCGCACGACTGCACATGCATGCATCGGGTGTGCTTACTTTCACGGCTTCGGCTGCCCGACCGGCTGCTTGGAAGAGCCTGGCGACGTCTAGAGAGGGACCAGACGCGTCAATCATTTTTCTTGCCACTTCCGCGGAGATGCCTTTGACACGATGCGCCGCCTTCGTTTCCGCCAACTTTACCTGAAGTGTCGACAAATCAACGAGAAACAAATGTTCACGTCTCCAAAAAAACATGCAAATGCCGAAATGGTTGGCAGGAGTATAAATACATAGATATATTTTTATACTGAGCACTATGTGTCTCGCCTGTCCGACATGTACTTAAATTCGTAATTTTAGGATATAATATGCATACCCTCCAGATAGGGCTGTTCTTACCTATTATAAGTTATAAATACTGGATGTTTACGCACGTCTACTTATGTACCGATCTGCGTAACACACTACCTCTGCTGTTTCCGCCTGCTTCCTCTAAATAAATCCACATAGGACCACGTGTACATGATTAAGTATATATATGACTATGCATTTTGCACGGATTGCCCCGACTCCTGAGTATTCAAGCGTGATGTCACTTTCGTTTTTAGAAGCGTGAGCTCTGAAATATTGCCGCGATGCTTCCATCTCGTCGTACAGCGGTCAACCAAATCTTGTTCAACAGCGAATTGTCAGGGACCATGGCGGAAGTTGCGCTGCAACAGACGTCGATGGCGGCATCAACTTCCCCTGCAGCCTCAAACGCCTAGAAAACACAGACACAGGAAGGCCAACCCCTTCGCAGAAATTTGCCAGTTTATCTGTCTATCATTATCTCTCTACCTATATATACACATATATATATATATATATATATATATATAGTTTTACAGAAGAGTAGGTCGAGAGCCATCTACATAATGCCCTGTGTATCTGTTGACGGAGGGATGACTCTGAATATTTGTATACGGCCTCAACGAGGATCTGCTTCGACGTTGTTGTGGATGTGCACGTAGGGACTCGCAGCGGATGGATGGGGATTCCTCTATCTGAGAAAGGTCCTGAAGCTGTACGCCTGTCGCGTTCGGTCGTGGATGGCGACACCTGGTGGTTTTTCTTCTGGAGCTGAGAATGTGCATCTGCGTCTACTCTCCAGGTTTCGTACATTTGCCAGTTCGATGAGCTCCGCTGCAGTTTTCGGTCCACCCTCGGCACACGCCGTTCTTTTCACGAGTTCCGGCAATAGCTGTGGGCAATGCTCTCTGCTGACGGCCATTGCTTCCGTCTGCATGCACTTCGAGAGGTACATGTTCACTGCCAAATCTGGGCGCTCGGCCTCGACAAACAGACGCTCCGCTCCCTAGTGCAAGCAGGCAACAGACCATTCAGAGAACCAAAACACGCCAACTAGTTCAAGCGGAAATGCGCTCGAAAACAATTCTAGGAAACCACGCACAACCATGCATTGGTCCATGACACAGCGGCACAGGTGATCCTCTCCCAGATAGGAAAAAACCCTGGCACTTTGCGCATACCTCCAAACCGCTGGTGCCGAAGTTGAATACAAACAGGCATATTGACACGTTTGTTCACGCACGGACATTGAAAATACATTTATTCATACATATACATAGATGAGTGTTTGTATCCATGTGTACGGAGAAGTCGAGCTTGCTCTATTTGCATTTTCTGGCCATCTGTTTCTATTCGTATATATACGTATATACATAGATATATATTTATATATTTAGAGATAATTATTTATATGAATGCGTTTAAGTTTATGATCATGAACTTCATAGATGTACGTTAGTAGTTGCACAAATGTATATCTTTTGAGACCGTTTTTAATCTGCAATGGGGAGCCTCACCTTGGTGTCATCTTCGCTGGCGAGGCTTTTTGCTTGGCAAACGAGCAGGTCTGAAACGGTGTCGGGAGCGTGGGCAGAGGCGACGCGGATTGCATCTTCCCAGGCGCCCTGCGAGGACACGCACGAAAGACTGCACGGCTAGCCGCCACTTGTGAGTAGCAGAGTTCTCTCGCCGTTAATGAGAGCGATCACAGGCATATATTAGGCGGCCTGTTCCACGTACAAAACTCAGACCTCTGAGTGACACATCCGTGCGGATACAAAGACCTCTGCCCACCCCCTGGCTCTGATGGTTTACCGTGCGGAACCACAGCACGTACATACCTGTCTACATAAATATATACTTATATACATGCATATATATACCTATATATATATATATATATCTGTCACTGAGATTGGGGCAGCGCAACACATACTAACTGGTGCATTTGACTTGCATCTTCATGCGAGAAGAATGCGTGCGACTCGAGACCCAGACAACGGTCGACAAGGGCCCTTTTTCTTCGTTCTCTCGCTGCGTTGACTCCGTTCTCACCAGGTGTCTGTACATCTCAATTGCCTCGGTGGCCCTCCCAGCTCTCACAAAGTGCTTCTCTGCCGTGCAGCAGTCGCCCTTTTCTTCGTGCACCGTCGCCATTTGAAGGTTCACAGCTTCTAGCATGTGTTCCGCGGAAGTTTCGGCGATATGAAGAGCCAAAGGAAAGTCCTCGGCGTCTAGGGCCAGCTTGACTGCATCCTCCGGAAACTGGTGCTGACACAAGTTGCAATCCATAACATCACAGTACCTATACACCCGGAGCTGGTCAGGGAGAGACGACGACCTAGCAATCTTGAACAAAATTGCGTGAGCCTACATCTGCCTGTATCTTGGTTTCCATTTAGCCCTACCCAATCACATTTATGCAAACCTATGAAGGCCTCTCTCCTCATATATATATATATATATATATATATATGTTTGTACCTGGGCACAGGCATGCATGTGTATATGGCAGGCATAGTGTAAAAACCGGCACACATCCAGAAGTCGATGCGCTCGCCGACATCACCTCTATGTACTTTCCGATACGAAGAAATTTGCCTTGTTCGTGTGTTGCCTTGGCCTTTACAAGTTGTACGTTTTCTCGTGTAGACGCTTTTTCAGAGAAAAAGCTGGAGCAACTGTGTCGGCCTGGTACCTGCAAGAGCAACTGGCAAGCGGCCGAAAGGCCCTCCGCGGCAACTGTCTCTTGGGCGAGAGCCCGAATGACTTCGTTGTGCGCCGCCTCGCCTTCTTTTCGAGCAACGCGAGCGGCGGCATCCCACTTGCCCAGCTGTCTGTACATGCCGACGGCGAGCCTCCACAAGCCGCCACCTGAAACGGAGAACGACGTCTGCACTCGCTTATGCATCACACCCATCTGTATATCCGGGCATATATGAGTGTACGTACATACCTACATGCGCATGCATACTTATTCGTACATGCGAATGCATTCTTTTGTACAGGACTAAGCGTGGAGATGCTTGGGCGGTTGAGATACGACACACGCATGCATCTATATGTCTATATATATGTATATACAGATGTATATACATATTTATTTATATGTAACTGAACAGGTGCGGTGTGTTTATTTGCGGTGGCAGATGGATTTTTGCAGACGTGCACCGATGCGCGGTTTTTTCCTGTTTGTTTCTCCGTAGGTGATAAAAAGACCCCGAGAAAAGGAAGAAAAAGACTACACTTTTGTCCTGGACAGCCGGAGCTTCTCGCCGGGGGTTTCTACCCCTACGTGTGTAGAATTGCTCCGCTTCGTCGAGGTTCCCCGCCGCCTCCATCTCCTCGCCCAGAGTTCTGTGCGTCGCTTCCAGGAGGTCAGGCCTGACACCAGCCGGAAAGAAAAATGCCTTCGTTTTCGCGTGTATCCATACGGAGATACACATTTATAGGTTCACAGGGATGTACGAGGAAGGTATCTCTCAACATATACACGTAGAACACCCGTATATATATGCATATGTGTATGATACGTAAGCACGAAAGAGTATTTTTTCGTTCCCGCAGTGCGAGTCGACTGGAAGCGCAAGAGGAGACAAAAAAAGCGAGAAAGGGGGGTTTTGTTTCTTGAGGGGAATGAAGAGTAGCAGGATAGCGACAACAGCCTTGGCAAAGGTGCGCGTTTCGACGGCGCTGAGGAGCGCATTGCTGGGGCTCAACGATGATTTCGTCGGGGGTATAAAACGCGAAAAGACGCGCGACTGAGAAAAAGGAGAAAAGCAATCACCTGTACAACGAGACGCGCTGGAGCATTTCCTCGACTTGACCGTTCCGTCTGTGCATCGCTATCACGTCGTCATACTCCTCAATCGACAGGTACGCCTTCTCCGCTTCCTACAGCAAACCAGCACACCTGACAAAACCATCCAATGCAGAGAGATGCCGCCTTGAGTTCCTCTATACTTTACTTGTATGTATGTATGTATATCTATCTATATATATATCTATGCATATATGTGCAGGTGTAAGTGTGTGGTTTTTCGAGAGATTGAAGTTTTGGGACGCATGTCGGCGAGGTGCTTTCAAGGCCCTGGAACGGCTAGCGACTGAGAATGCAGAGAAAGACGTGTTGAGTTAAAGGCTCATATCGAAAAGAGTCGAGTCTCCTCACCTCGAGCTTTCTTCGCTCTTCAAGATTTTGCGCGATCTCCATGACGACTACCCTGCGTTCGGCCGCAGAGAGACGTTCCGAGGCGAGCTACACAGCCACCAAGTAAACAACACAAAGAGCCTCAGATACAAACGAAAAGACAGATATGGGCACTCTGGTTTGTTAACCTACAATTATCTATATATGTATTATGCCTGTATTTATCTCTACGCATATAGTTAGATATATATATATATATATATATATATTGGTGTAGATTGACAGCTGATCATTGAGAAATATAATATATATGTATATATCTATATCCATCTCTCTCTCTCTCTCTCTATATATATATATATATATATATGTTTGCGTTTCGACATGGCTTTGAAGCCTCTAGACGTGTTCCTGGGCATTGGAAGAGGGGCTCAGCATCGAGAGTGTCTGTTGAATTTCTGGCCTTAAAACCTGCGCATTTCTGTGTTTTACTGCCGCGTTGACCAGAGACTGTCTCACTCAGAGAGACGTTCGCGTGTTTTGGTCCCCAGGCTCCAAGTACCTTCAAGCCTCGGTCCAAGAATCCCGCTTCCACATACATCACGACGGCATCTTTGCTGCAACCAGCCTAAGGGGCGAGACGTAGTCAGTTGGAAATCAGAGCATCGCGCTGAACCTAGGGACAGAGACGTCGTTGCCTTTCATTCACGCGTGGGAACAGAACAGCGGAGAGCCGACCAGGTGCTGTGGGCACGTCTATCGAAGACGGAGCAGGCACAAGTGGACTTGGGAAACAAGGACCAGAAACGCGTCTTCACAGATTTTGAGGCGCGCCCCCGATATATATGTCGGCGAGACAAACGCGGAACCCTCATTTTACCAAGATCGCGCAGAGGAGACATTTTCCTCGAAACGAACAGAGGGTTCTTTTTTCGAACCGTTTGGTCTCCCCCCGGCCTCTGTCGACTGACTGTGTCCGTTAAGAGGAAATAACTCCACAGCCTACTTGGCAGAAGCATCGTTCGGCTTCTGAAAGACTGCCCATCGCAGTGAACGTCTTGGCCAAGTCGAGGAGGTACGGCCTGGCTGTGTCTTCGCCTTCTGTGGCGATCAAATCTTGGAGACACTCGAGGGCTCTTTTCCACTGCTTTGCCTTCAACGCGGCTTCGACGGCTTTCCTCGAGCACGCCGCCTCCAGAAAGTGGTTCAGCGCTGCGTCGGGCTGCATTGACCGTGGGACCCAAGGGTACTCATATGTGGTGTGGCGAGAGGAAATATCGTTGGTGAAACCAGAGATCTAAAGAGAAAACTTGCACGAGGCGGCGGGACACGCCTGGAACGTGCAGACTGGAACCAAGCAGAAGTTCCAGAAGCTTCGTTCGAACGGCGAAAGATCAGTTTCGACATGGAGAACCACTTCAACATCCCAGCAAGGAAGGGAGCGAAACTTCAATTGTACAGACAGGGTAATGACGGGGCAACTTGAAGGAAGGCACCATCTAGTTAACCCTTCTCGTGTGGAGAAAGGCGCGCGGACCTTTGCTACCAGCGAGCGGGAGGCAACGCATCGAGTACAGCAAACAGGGGATTCCGATCTCCTTGCAGTTCGTCTTCTCTTTGCCAGGAAGAAACACTGCACTTTCTGCCGCGCGGGCGTGCGCGTCTCACCTCATGTCGCCCGAGCAGCCAATCCCCCCATTCTTCCTCGATCTCCACGACATCTGAGGGCCGAACCTCTCTCGAAAGTTCCACAGCCTTCTTGAAGGCAGAGCCTTTGCTGAAGCATCGAAGGAAAAGTGCGCACTCTAAAAACTCGCGTTCTGGTGTCTCCCTCGGAAGTTCCAGAACTCCGCGCCTGAGGTGACAACCGATCGAACTTCATCCCGGACCGCTACCTCAGTTTCAACCGGTCACCGCATCATGGCGAGCCCAGAACACTCTCGTTCATGATGCTTGCGCGCAAATAGACCTATGCATATACGTATAGATATCTACCATGTATATGTGTATTCCATGAGAGCAGATGTGCATTCATCTCTATAGCGCTGTATTTTGGGCTTTGTCAAGAGACACCGTTGGTGCGTCAGTGCAGAAGCCGTGCACGGCATGTTGCCCCTCTTAGCAACTGAGTACACATGCGAGGGCTGCCTCCTGACGGGAACTGGGATAAGAGACGAAAGCGTTCTTCCGCCTGAAGGTCGAGAGGCATGAGGCCCGCACGCCTGCGTGACGCGCTAACCCAAGTTTGTTTGTTTCAAATATAATGGCGTTTCTTCCCGTTAATGCATCTAACGAAACAGAGGACAAAACCAGTTCGTGTGTTGGTTTTGCTGAGACACGAGCCACTTCCGAGAGTCCACTTAACGTTTTTTACTACTTTCCGCACGCCGTTTTTTAGACGCGTTTCAAAGATGTTCAACGGCGAACCCAGTGAATCAAATCTTGGCTCACCGGTACGCCAAAACAGCGTTTTTTGTCTCGCCGAGTCTCTGGTAGATGTCCCCAGCCTTCTCGTGGAGTCCGCATGCAGTCAGAGCCTCGGCCACTGACTCCAACAACCCAGGACGGAAGGCCGCGTTCTCGTGTAACGCAATCACGCCAGCGGCCTTGAACGGCATGCCACCGTTCATGAAGCACTTCACCGCCGTTTCGGGGTCTTTCGCAATTCGCAACGCCACGTCGCCTGCCTTCTCTTCCTGTACCGGCGACGAAACCAACCAAGCAGACACTCGAGACGAACCAATTTGTAAACCAGTTCACGCAGACTTGCGGTAGAGACCGAAACAGAGTTGCCCGCTCCATCTCTCTACATACACGCCTATGTACATGTGCACGATTGCACGTGCGTACATTTTTGAAACGCATATGTGTATATCTTGGTTTGCGGCTGTGTGCCCTCTATGTAACTTTGTTTCTCCATCGTTTTGGGGTGTCTAGGGAAACAAGTGACAGGCAAACTGCCTTGCTTCCTCGCGTTCTTTAGATGCTCTGTCTGCTGCAGTACGGTGAAATATTGGAAGCCTTCCCAGCTTTTCTCTCCGCAGCCTGCCGTTTCTCCCTTTGTCGTGGTCGTCTTATCGCAGATCTCCTTTGTAAAAATGAAAAATGAAAAAGTACAATTAAAAAGCAACCTTAATTCCGTCTCGTCGCCTCCCTGGCCTCTCGACGAAACCGACGAGTGAACCGCTGCAGGCTGTCCCCATCCTGGTGCACGTGAGAATGTCACCTGACCAGTTTGCATCAGCCAGTTGTGATATTGAGATTTCATTTGAGTCGCGTCTCGGTTTTCGCGCTCTGCTAGCCGTATACTCTCTTCGAACCTGCAGGCCCACCCAACTCCGCATCACAAGATATATATATATATATACATACATACATACATACATACATCCGTACAAAGATATACATATATATAATGTTTGTGTGCGAATACAACCAGTTGATATATGCGTTGCTGACGAGATGTCTCTCGACGGCTTCTCCAGTTTCATTCCTCGGTCTGTGTGCTTCTTTCTTGTCTTTCGTCCGGACCCGACAACCTACATGTGTAAGTTCTGATACATGTGCATCGCTTCTTCCACGTCTTGGTTTTCAGAAAGGATCGCTTCCGCGACGTTGAACTGCCTGTTCAAGACTGCGAGTCTGAGAAGCGAGCGCAGGGCAAGTCAGCCGCTTATCGGTTTCGAGTCCCCGTCGGAGCACCGGTCCTTCGGCACATCTCCACATTACGCTCGCCACTCCTTCTGCATGCAAATATGTACCTTTCTGTGTCTGTTTTGTCTGCCAGTGCGCATCCCAGCGTATGTACGGCCAACTATTAATGCATTCAGAAGCGAGCAGTATCAATTTCTCGCTTGAATGACCCTGCCTCGCGCCCGCCCCCTGCGCAAGGGGAACGAGAGGTTGAGAGGCTGAAGCATTTCTCCCAAGACGCACATCCGCACGTGAACACGGAAAAAACATGACCCTCCTCCCGCACGTGCATGCATTAATGAAAAATAGCTCTCCATACCAGATCTACGTCCTCTAATTGTATGGATAAAACTAGATACACAGGCGCCCAAGGATACACATTCGTATGCATATTTATACTGTTAGTTGATTATGCATCTATAGGAATGTATGTGTGTTTTATCCATGAACAGAACTATCTCAATCATCTAGACGGAGCGCTTAGGTTGCGGGCGTCTCTACCTCGCCTTCAACAGGTAGGGTTTCAGTGCGTCTCTCTGGGGCTCTGCGCTTGCCGTAGGTTGGTGTTCGTCCACAGGAACCGGCAGAATGCTCTTTGAGTGCATCGCAGGTTTCGCTGCATTTCCCAGAAAACGCGCGGTTGCGATGTCGCCCAAACGTGCATAGCAAAACTGCGCGACTTCCAGAGAACCATCTGCGAGCGCATGCTCCGCGAGCAAGCGACAGTGGCGCTTCATCTCGTGCGTCAAGGGCCCCTCGACGGTCGCCAGCAGCTGGAGAGCCTGAAACAAAGCAGCAAACAACCCCGTACTGGGCCTCACATATATATATATATATATGTATAGGTAAATAAAGGCAGACTGGTGAAATATGGAACCGTACGTGCAGACACATGTGGGTCTGAATGGTGCGACCGACAGAGGCCAAGACTTCGTCCTCAGCCCACCGGTCAACAGTGCTGCGGTCAATCTACCTCTATACGTAGATATCTACGTGCAGATGCATGTCAGACGGAATGCAACGGGGACGGCCTCCCATACACGCGACACGGCTCCTGGATCTCAGTTTCTTTCAAGTGCTATACGTGTACATATATATATTTATATATATTATAGGTATCTCTTTGTGGACATTCTCCCAATCAACGCCGGCAATCCAGCGAGCCTGGTCTCTCCATACAAGTGTACATATTAATATATTTGCATGCAGGTTGTTTGAAGCGCTTGGACGTAAGCCAGCATGCGAAGGAGAAGAGTTTGGAGCACAGCGTTTGAACGAAACGGGGAATTCTTTCAAGAAAGGTCTCAGGTTTTCGTCGCCGCGCAGCCAGAGTGAATCTCTCGAGATCTCCATGATTGCTTAGGCTCTGTTTGTCCTCAGTCGAGCTCCCCCTGCTACTCTGGCTGCGTGCGTCTTGACGTCACTTTGTGTTCGTAGAGACTCCGGCACTGAGCGTTCGAATAGACGAGTTGTCCTTTTCGACCGGCCAGGTTTTAGGCCTCTCTCCGTTTTTTTTGACGAGACGTGTAGGTGTCTACCTTCGAGACCTCGCATATGGTGTTGAGTTGGGATGGGAGTTGACTGCGTTTCGTCTCTACGTAGTGCCTCACCTGTGCATACGTTTTTTCTCGCGTGCATGCAGCCAGCTGTACGAGAATCCCCTCCAGTTTCAGGTGGCCAAGGGATCCGTCGGCGCGTAGGAGAACTGCTTCGTGTTGTCCACCTTCGCCTCGCGTGATCCCTTCAAGTCGGCCGTCGGCTTGAAGAGGCATTCCGTGAGAACGTTCATGCACGCTGGGCCTGCAAAAAACCCCTCGAACGCGTTAGAACGGACGGAAATCACCCACGCGCTACATCTTGCTTACGCCACCACTCTCCCTCAACGCCAGCAAGTATATGCCGTCACCGGAGCAGGGAGAGCTCGACGCGCTGGAAAATTCCGCGCAGACGGACAGACGACGTTCTCAATCGACGGGTCTCGCTCACAGTGGAACTCTCGTTGTTTTATTTGTGCTCACGCTTGCGAACGCTCTGAACTTTCGCCTCGTTTGCCCAGATTCGCCATGTCACAAAAACATTTCCTCAGGTGTATATGGAAAGGCGACGCATAATCAACATGTCGATGCGCGCAGTGTCTGCCGATCGGTCTCGATATTCACGCAAGAGCACCGTCGAGGACCGCGCATGCGGGTTGTCATTGGCTAATACCAAGTTAGAAGCGAAAGCTTCTGTCGTCGAGCTACGTGCGAGCCAGGTTAGGAGCGCTCCTCACCACAGATAGAGAGAAGAAAAGTTCTGTTGTGCGAGGAGAGCATCCGTCCCGGGAAGGAAGTGTGCAGCTGTACAGTCACGAAGCAGGAGCGTAGTTGTCCTGCTTGCAATATCCCAGAGTTGAAGCTTTCCTGTCGAATCCCTGCAGGCTAGCTTTTTTCCCCTGAACCAAAGAGGAATGCAACACGAACACGAAATCAGGCTCAACCATTCGTAGGTTCGGAAACGAACTCAGGTGCGTCTTCGACACGGTCCACCTCTCTACGTTCCTCCACATGCACATATATAGGCATATATATACTTTGTGTGTGTGTGTATATATATAGATATATACTTAGAGAGAAAAAGAAATTGCGAGCGCAGGCGTACATCAAAGCAAACTGTTTCTACCTATGAATACACGAGAAAGCTTGTGGGCGATTATCTACGCCTCGTTCTTCACCGACCTTGAAGAAGGTCTATTTTCAGATGTTCGACCTTTACCCACAATCCGTTTTCTTCTCCGGAATGAAAGAGTGTCGGCAATCGAAACGCCGCCCCTGCGAAGCCTTACTCTTCGGTCATCTTGATCCATTTCACCGGGGCTTGACATTCGAAATCTGCCAGGATGCGGCCTTGTCCGTTCTTACACGAAAGGTCGAGGACTCTAAAAGTGGGCATTGCGAGAGAGACGCTACCCAGTCGACAGGTGCGGCGGAAGCCTTTGCACGAAACCTTGTTTTACGGTTCCACTCGCTTGAAGGTTACAGATGTGGACCAGAGTTACAGTCCTTCAACAGTGCACGTAACACAGGAGTTTCCCTCAAGTTCCTCCCTTTCTTTTATAAACTCTGTCCACAGAAGCATGCGTCCACGAAAAAGCGTCCATCGCAAGCACGGGCCTAAAAGCCCCACCGGAGGCTCCGAATCACTTCCTCTCTTTGGAGCGTTTGAGAGCAAATCTCAGTCGACGTGCGCAGGCGCGCGTGGCGATGCTCTCAAGAGTGGCTGCGCCCGCTGTTGAGCGCGATTTGGAATGAACTCGAAGCACGAAATGAAAACCTACAGACAGTCGTGCTTCAGAGAGAGAGGATCTCGTGTGTGGTGCGTCATCTGGGGTAAATAACTCCAGCTCCGTCCACATGGCCGCCTTACTGGATAGTCGAAGGCGAAAGAAGATATGCAACAAGGAGCTTGCTGGGGGCCTGAAGACCGAGAGAGTGTGAACCATCAAAATGCAAGGTGTGCTGCTTCAACAAGATATACAGTTAACAGGAAACGGTTCGACTTGATTCGTTTGACAGGTTCACTTACATGCGTTACCTTGACGGCAACTCTGTCTTTGAAAAAATGGCTTGTCCGGAAACAACCTGGAGAGACGCAGATGCGAGGGAAGGAAACAACAAATAGAATATGCCGATTCGTCGCAGAAGCTTGCTATAGGCGTGTCCCCTTCTTCAGGATTGTGGACTGCTCATCTGCGTACACCTGCATGGCTATGCAGTCTACATGTGCATCTAGTTTCTCTTGTTTCGTGACAACCCTGTGGAAGAGAATGGCTGTCTCTATGCAGACGCGAAACCGGCCGCCCCCACACTCAGCAGCCTCTCAGTAGCCTCAGAACACTTCTGATCTGGAGCCTCCCTTGTGACTCACCGGCGACGCTCGAGTCTCCCAACACGACCACGGCAACGGTGTTGCCTCCCTACGGGACGCAAGAGAAAGGAGGAAACCAACCCAACGGTTCGCAAAAAAAAATCAACATCACAGGAACACTCGGCTTCATGCTTGTTTTTTTTCAACTTTGCGGTATGCCTACATATTGACATATCTGAAGGTGTATATCAGTGTGCAGAGTTGTGGTCACATATGCGCATCCACACTTGCCACAGCTACACAACGACACGCGAATATACTTTTATATATTGATGTTTATTTGTACATATTTATACATCTAATTATTTATCTATATATATATATATGAATATGTGCGCATCGAAAAAGAGGGGTGTGCAGGGCGTTCCCTCTCACATATCTGTGCACAATCAAATGAGACGACATGTGGCAATTTCGTAGAGAACAGTCTGCGAGCTTACGTCGTGTGCGAGGCAGACGCCTTCGAAATCAAAGACAAATCTCGCAACTCCGGGCCATGCTGGCAGGACCGTCGACACTTTCTGCCGTTCTACATCCGCCAGAAGGATCCGGTGGCCGGCTGTGTGCGCGACAAGGAATCTGTCCTCGTAGACGCTCAACCCGACAACTTTGCATGTCTCTCCATCCTCTGGTTTGTCCAGTGCCTCGAGCGTCGTGGACAGCCCATCAGAGAGTCGTTCCGCTCGGACCTGCCGAGGCATCTCCCGAACGAACAGATGGCCAAGAAGTCCATCAGATTTCGGTTGTCGGCACGCGTAGCTCCAAAATAGAAGCACTTAGCCATGCATTTAAACTACGGAGCTACAGATGTAGCGGTAGAGACAACATACCCAATATGTATAGAAACATACGTATGTGGAAATGCGTGTGGGAGCCCAACTGTACAGATGTTTGTGGAGACAGGTTCTCATAGCTCGGGTTCTCGGATCCAGGTTTGCTAGCTTTGCGGGCTTCACCGCTTCTTCACGTGCGTTTCGCTCTTTCCTGCTCGAACTCCACACGCCGGGGTTGACACTGCAGAGACACCGACAACGCACGTACCTTTGAGGGTGAAAAAAACGTGAATTCGAAAGTCTGTCCCCACCGTGCCTTCTCGGTAAAGGCCAGGAAACGCTCGACAGATCCACGGCGGGTGCCGGCGACGAGCTCCGTTCCGTCGGGAGTCCAGAGTAAACTGGAGACGCCGTAACGCCCTGCGAGATTTACGTGGTCCGGTACGCTCTGCCAGCCTGATTCCTCCTGACAACAGATGCACGTGAAACGAACCGTTTCATCATGACACACGTTGGCTGCGAAACGCGCGAGCGATCTTGAACAACCCGGGTTTTCTCGCAAAACAGGAAAGGACCTAATAGAGATAAGCTGGGCCCAGCAGCCACCCCCGCGCATCCCCACCTGAGAGTCGCGCGCTGCTCTCAAAAAAAGGCGGCGAGTACGTCACGATACAACGTCGTCACACGACAGGAGAGAGTGGAGCGCCTGCGGCGTGACAATCTGGCGGCCGTGTTCCGACTGTTCATGCTCAGCAGGCAATAGAGGTATTCGATTGTTGCGCCGTTACTGGAGCAAGACGTGGTAGGAGTGACTGTGCGCCTCGTGCGTCTGGGAAGGAACCCCCACAGGTATGCTCTCTTCCCCGTTGCCTGCCTTTGTTTTTGTGAACTACGTTTCCGGTTGCAACAACAGGAAGCGCCAGGATCATCCTTTTTTCGTGTGGTCTGTGGCGCAGTGTTTCCCCGTGCTGTGAAGGAGTAGCATCTGTGTAGAGCTCTTCCGGTGTCCTGTGTTCAGTCGTGGAACGCGTAGACCATTCGAAGAACGCCTCGTGGCGTGAATACCCTCGCGTTTGCCAGGGTAGCGTCAAAGGGACATACGTTCCGGGAGAAGAACCTACCTTGAGGCGCTGAGTCGACTGAGTTCCAGGCGCCGCCGTCGCAGAACTGGGCACGAGGACGTGGAGCTGCTCGCCAGCTGCAACGGCTAGGCAACTGCCGTTGGGATGGAAAGCGAGAGCCGATATCTCTTTGTGCACTGGAGACACCGAGCGAAAGTCCATGCGATGGAGCTGCAGAGGTACCCACAAGACCACGAACAGAGCACCAATGTGCTCCGGTATTGTTTGCGCGCAAAGAGACCGACACCTTCGGTGCCGTTCAGCAGGGACAGCGGGGTTGTTGGCCAAGCTCACCAAGTTTCCTTCGGGGTCAATCAGCGCAATGTGGGCTTTTTGAGAAGCTGCTGCAATGCATGCAGCGGCAAAGCTAATTGCGGAAACAGAAACGGGGAACCTGTGGGCCGGCAGAGCATTCGACAAGACGGAGAATCCAGCTTTTCACTTCCTCCCTCCATGATCGGTAGTGGAGCACGAGTCGTGCAGGTGAATGGGGGTCGAGAAGGGAGACAACGAAGAAGAGAAGGAATGGAAAGGAGAGAGTGAGGCGCAAAAACAAAAACGTGCACGAAGCAGAGATATTGTGGGCGACAGGAGAGTCCGCGACGCGGACGAGAAGAGGAACAAGCGCAGCAACACACACACGTGGTGTACTGCTGCTGGAGCAACCGAGTTCTGACAGTTTCATGATAAACGCCTACGTGTAGACTTCCTTGCTTGTGACGCGACTTGTTGACAGGCCCATCCAGCAGAGCTGAACAGATCCATCTGCGTGCCCCGTAGCCAGAAGCGCACCTGACCTCTCGCAGTCGATGCAGATGACTGGACTGTCAGAAAGGAACCACACTAGTAACTTTTTCAGGCAGGAAACCAGAACGGGGAAGGCTGCACTTGCCCCACTGGACATCAAACAGCCAATCTGCAGCACCTCGAAGTGCACATCGAGCGTCGCGTAGGAGACAGTCCGTTGGGACCAGAGAATTCCAGAATTTCTAACTGCCAGGGTTCCTGTCGAACCCTACGACCAGCGTGGTTTCATTCAAGGCCCCGGCGATTTGCCTGCGCCAAACAGTTTTAACCTCGCATATGTCTCATAGTGTCAAACCATCACTGAGTCTGTTTGCTTCCTGATTTGCCTGTGGTTTTGCA
Source organism: Neospora caninum Liverpool (assembly GCF_000208865.1). Lineage (NCBI taxonomy): Eukaryota > Apicomplexa > Conoidasida > Eucoccidiorida > Sarcocystidae > Neospora > Neospora caninum. The sequence continues at coordinate 1,866,477 of NC_018390.1, forward strand.
CCGTCCTTCCAGGCAACTCTGAGCCTCTGGGAGAAAAAACTTCCCGTGCGGTATATATATCCCTGGCGTCCGAAGTTGCATCTTGGTCCACAGCCAAAATTCGGAGGCGTCTACGGGGCATGTTCTGCCTACCTCGCTCTCTCAAAGAGGCTGCCTGATTTGTTCGGTTCGACGTGCGCCACGCGCACTCGACCGTCTATTAGACCATAGTAGAAAGTGTCGGTCCCTTCCGAAGGCCACACGACGCTGGACGCCGGAGCTGTAGTTGGGAATTTTCTGTAGACGACTTTCTTTTCAGTCGGCGCCAGTCCCAGATGGTATACGACAATCATATTGTCCGACTGAGCCACAGCCACACGACTTGAGTCTGGGCTGAGTGCTAGCGCTGAAAGGGACCAAACGTTGATTCCAGCACACGACGCAAGCCACGCTCTCTCCACAAAGCGGTGCCTCAGTGCTTCCGCCTTTTCAATGAATCAATAGTTCTCATTCGAGATTCTCTACCGTGTGCGGAAGGAAAACAAGACTTGTTGCCTGGGCTTCTGTTTTCGCTCACTAGTGATTAGTTTGTGCATATGCACATATACACATATATGTACATCAACGCATATATGCGACCAGAACCAGCCAGTTGCGTGATTGAGCACAGAATCTCAATTCTCCCACTTTTTCTGCTTTTACCCGTCACAGAGTGCGCTTTTGTGGCAGCTTTGTCCGAAGGTCGCGTGCCAAAGCGATCGACTTTGTTTCCTCGAGCGTCGAAGAGATGAACGACGCGATCTGCCGCCAGAGCTACTGCCATTCGACTTCCATTCGACCGGGCCAGGCTGCAGACTGAATTCCGGCCGCTGGCCGAAGGCTGCAAAACTGTGCCTGACCACTGCAGCCTCATCTTGTACCGAGATCGCCGCGCAGTGCTTGTATATCGTTACCTCCCCGAAAACGCCGGTTCAACTGGTAGCATCATTCAAACTGAAGAGCGTTAGAATCCGGAGTTCCGAAGCCTGATACCCTGTATGGCTGTCTTGATCGTGCCACGTTTACTGGAGGCATATCACAGCTCTTCCCTACACTGTCAAAAGGGCGTGTTGGAAGAGCGCCTGGTACCCCAGAGACATCTGTATCGCTGTAAACTGTCTGCCCCACTTTGGTTTCAAATGGAACTCCAAATAGTTTCCCCTCACGCTGGGTTGCCAGCGTATCTCAGCCTGCCGTGTCTCCCTGGCTCACGCAACTCACGCATCTGAGCCGCTCCGCGAGGTCGACATGCACCCTTTTCTTTGAAGGAAAGCAACTCGCCAAAAAAAGTTGCACGCCAATGTGACTTGCTTGTACCTTTTTCTTGTGGGCTTGGGCGTAGGGGGCCCCGCCAAAGTTGCGATATTTCTCGCACACAGAGCACAGCGATTCGACAGACGGGGCAGCAGCCAAGGCGCGGTCTTCGCCAGAAGCCCGCCCTTCGCAACAAATCTACGGTCTGTAGACAGGACGTTTACTGGCGGGAGCAGCGAACGCTCGATTCAGTCCTTAGTATTTGTCGCCACTGGCAATGTCCGGCTACACACATGCTCAGAATTGCTTGGAAGTTCCCGCGTTCGCCACGCGGCAGAAGCACCTGGTCCGCCTTGCTCACTCCAATGCCACGGCGTTTCTGTCCTTAAGGAAACGGTCCACGATCTTTTTGCTCTTGCAACGGGGTTGAAAACGTAACCCAGACACGCCTAGGGTCTTTTCCCTAGGAAGCAAGTGGCACAGCAAAAGAAAGCCGGTATGCATCACTTACGGACAGCTTTTTGCGTTCCGCCTCGTTGCGCGTAACCGATTCACCCGACAGCAGATTTCGGCGTAGCAGTCAAAGGACAAAGTGACATCAAATGCGCGATGAACTGCGCCTCTTTTGAGAATATACGCTGCTGCGGATTTCTTGGGGAAACCTAGAGGGAACACGAGAAGGACTGAAACCAGTCTTTCGATAACTGAGATCTGAACCAGTTTGTTTAGCGCATGTTCGCACAGGCAGCCCCTTTACAATTGAGAGCTGCCACAGAGAAGGACTAAGCTGCAATTGGACTTGCTCACAGAGTGACTTCCAGAAGTGTTTTCTGACAGACGGAATTGCAAAGCGCATCGCGATAAATTGACTCACGCCCACGTCTGCAAACTTCTGTTTCTGAACGACGGCCTTGGAGTCTCACGGTTTTGGACTCTACGTTGAGTTCCCCATGCTTGCTGCTGGTACGGCCCTAGACTCTCTCAGAAAGGATCCCCAGGTAATAATGCGTGCAAGCTGTGTAAGCCACTGTTGTCTACAATCTAAGCATTTCTGTCTGGGAAGCACACGTGTTACGATACTCATCGGCTTGTTCCGGAATGCCGACAGGCCCGCAACACACAAAGCTAAAGCCGATCCCAAGTCGCCGGCGAGCAAGACGCTCCCAGAAAGACCATACCTTGAGCATGACAGGAAAGCATTGACCTGCCTCGGCATTTCGAACCGTTCAAGGCCTACATTTGCTCTCGTGCAGAGTGCGGCACATGTGTGCTGGGAGCAAGTCAACGCTGAGGGCCACGCGATCGGGGAATTGCCCAGGAGGTGTGCTTCTGACTGACGCGTTGCCTTTTCGTACCATTTTTGCCTCAATCCCGCCCAGACAAGATGAAGCATGTGACACGGTGTCGTGCTGGTTGACTATTCGTATCAGCGTTTACGTACACATACATACATAGCTGTGTAGAGATGTGTCGGTCAACAACGAGATACAATAGAGATACACTCCTTTACATTCACTAGTGTGCATTCATATACTTGTTGATTTGCAGCTGTTGTTGCATAACACTCTGTCTTTCGAGAGCACTTCATCTCCTGGGGTTTCCAGCAACGTCGCACGACATCTTCTTTGTCGTTTCTCACAACAGGGTTGTCTTCTGTGTTGTTCAGGTCGACTGGAAACGTTTAGCCGCAATGCTCCTCCCATGCTGTTTCCGACGGAACTCCACCGAGCACGCGGGACACCATTCGCTCGTTCACACGCTGTCCGGGGATTCGGCTGCTCGTGCTTACACACGAAAAGAAAAACTAATAGAAGATGACTCATTTCGGAGTCTTGAATCATCCACAGGAACTGCGTCCAGTTGACTCTTCAGACGCTGAAATCTCGTGCAAACGACTCCTCTGTGGAAGGGTGTTCCGGCTGCTCAGTCGCATCTGAGGCGTGCTGAGCGTCTCTCTGCTGCAAAGCGTGTTCTTTTGAGGGAGACATACCTTCACTTCTGCATTGACTCATCGCCTTCGCTTTCCTTTGTTTCTTACTTTCTATGATGGTCAACTCTCTCCAGATTAGCTCTCTGTGGCGTCGATGAGCCCTCGATTTTCCACGTGACCGTTCTTTAACTTCGCTGCCAACGTCGATACAGGCATGCGCCGGCTTTCCACAGCTTGCTGCTGCGTTCATGATTTTCCTTCTTCAGCGAAGATTCCTTCCACAGTTTGCTTTTTTTTTCACACCTTTTTTTTCGATGGGAGAGGCTGCGACCAAGTACCGTCTCTCCCTCAACCCGTGTCTCGTCAGCTTGCATGCACGAGGTTGCTGAGTTCAAACTCTCTGTTTGTCTTGAAAGATTCCCTCCGAAACTTCCCTGATGTCGTCACTCTCTCGCGCTCTTCATCATTGGTCTTCAACAGAAGGTTCACTCTGTCCTCCTCAACGATATAATTCTTTTTTTTTCGGTGTCCGTCCTGGTGTGTGTGTGTGTGTGGTTACCATTGTCCTGAAATCGGCTCTGTCTCCAAAACCAGTCCATATCGGGTCTATTTCTTCACATTTCTCAACGATGATTGCTTTTCGACCGTGACCTGTTTCCACCGGAAAAACTTCACTTCTTCTCTCCGATGTAACTCTCTACTTCGCTGCATGCACCCGCCGTGCGTCTTCTGGGACCGCTACAGACTCAGGATTTCTTTTCTTTTCTTTATGCAGGGGCCTGCACTTCCGCACAGTTCATTTCCTTTCTCCTCCGTCCCTTCTACTGTGGAGTTTGCCAAATCTTTTCCAGCAGCCGTGTCCTGTTCGTCTTCCCTCGAGCTTTTGCCTTTCGTGTTCCCCGAGGAGATTCCGATTCAGGCGGCGGCTGCTGGCACCGAGTGTGTTTGGACATGAGGCGATCCCGCAGGACTTTCTTCTTCTTTGGCGACTCTAGTGAGGAGCAGTCGAAGAAGAAAGAGAAATTTGCTCTCTCCAGAGCCTCTTCTTCCTCCCTTGCGTGAGGTTGGATGGGGCCTCAGGAGAACCCCGCAAAATGCCACACAGAAGCGTTGTTTCCTGTTTCTCTTTCTTCTTGTTCGAACTTCCCAGAACGCGGTCCGCGCCTGCAGCAGCTCCTCCTCGCCTTCTTCTCTTTTGCCTCTTTTGTCTCTTTCCTGTTTCTCCGGTTTTTTTTTATCTTTCCTTCTCGCCGGCACTATGGCCCGCCACAGTTTCGCACCAGCCTGCGCACACCTTCACCTACGCTCTCACCTTTCCGGGAAAACATGACATAAGAACAAGCACGCGTCTTTTTCGGCCCTTTGGCGGGGTCGGCTACTCTCTTCGCGTCTTGAACCTAAGACGCGAAAAACCCACTTTGTCTTCAGGCCCTTTTCTGCCTCTCCAGTCCAAACAGAATCCTTCACTCGCTTTCCTAAACACAACTGCCTTTGGATACGCGCCTCAATGGTATCCTCATTTCCCTTCTGAAAACGAACAGACCCAGAGCTCCTTTTCGTCGATTTTCGCGTCGCTACCCTCTTCTCCTTTCGTGTCTTTTTCTTTTTTTTCGTCTTCTCCCTCTATTTCTTCTTCCACCACCTCTTCTTTCTCTTTTCCTTCTGCTTATCGTCTCCGCCCTGGGCTGTCTCCGCTCCTGTGTTCTCTTCCCGCGTCGTTGGGGGCATGCGGAGACTGGCGTCTGAACCGCGAAGAGGGCCAGGCATTCTCGTTCGCTTGGCCCTCGTTCGTCGCCCCATTCTTTCCTCATCGTTCGCCTGCAAGGCCTCTTCGTCGCTCTTCTTTTTGCCGGTTGTTCTCTGCATATGCGGCTCGTGACGGCCCGCGGAAAAGCGGGCTCTTCTTCCTTCCCGTTCCACCGCCGCTCTCTGCTGACGTGCGCAGGCCTGCGTATCGAGACATTCCGCCGCATGCGTCGCTCCAGGGTGTACGAACCGCCGGCGAGCAGCGAAATGCGCGCCTTTCTTCCAGACTGAAGTTGTGGGGGATACCTGCTCAGCGAACAGAGACAGAGTGGCCAGCGGGGGCGGCGCCGCCTCCGGGCATTCGAGCGCCTCGCTGGACTGTCGACACAGATGGAAATTTCAAGATTTTGGAGCAGTACGTTTTTGCGACATTCACAGTGCTGCACGGCTTCCAAGTCGCGGCAGAGAAGAGATCGGGTGGAGGCTCTTCTCCAAAGATCGCGCGAGCAATTGCGAGACGGAGAAGAAGCGATAGACAGAATGAGAGAGGGAAGAAAGGGGGAAGCAAGAGAGGGAGACGGACATGAGGAACGGCACACACGAGTCCTCTTCCTTCCGCTTGAGTGTCTCTCTGGTAAAATCAGTAAATTTTAGACGAAAAGAGGTTCGCCCCCATGGACACACAAGGGCGACCAAGCGAACGCTCCAAACGCTCTCTCTGGGACTCTCTGTGGCGTCGCCCCAACACACACCAGCGATGAAAGATACGGGAAACACGCCGCGCACACATCTGGACATTCTTCGATGTCAAACACCTTTCAAATATATATATATATATATATATTTATTTATTGTATTATATATTATATATTGTATCTTATATATATGCATGATCATGGAAGGTGCGATCCCTCATGTTTGCTTGTTTTTTGGTTACAGACACGGGCCCCCGCAGGATGAGCGTTTGGTCGGGTGGGAAGACGTTTTGATGGAAGAGCAGCGGTCGTGGAACGCGACGGGGAAGACAGAAGCGCAAATTTTGAGGGGGGAGAAGACTCTGACTTACGCAGAAAAGTTTCAACAGAGGATCTTCGAAGCGCGAAAAATCCCTCACTTCCAGTTTGTGCATCACCAGCCGCGTGGCCGGCCTGCTCTGTGGATTGTCAGACCGAAACAAGGTACGAAAGAGAGTCCACATCCAGGGAACAAAAGAAAGAAGATCGATAACTGCTCACCTGTCTATCCGTCTGTCTGTCTCTGTGCACTGGATTGTGTTTCAGGAGCGTATTGCGAGTTGATGAAAGACGACAACCCGCGTGTCCACGCGCTGGTTTCTCGTATTCGGAGTCGGTACGACCGGAATGCGCTGGATATCTACAACATCACTCTAACTGCGGATATGCCTCTCTGCGAGGTCTTTTTCGTTGGGCCGATTCCTGAGCTGGGACGCATTTTCTACGCCAGAGGAGGAACTCTTCAGGTGCGGGGCGCGGAAAAAAAACGAAATCCAGGCGCGTTTCGTGCGGTTCCGGCCTTCCAAAGTGGCATAGAGAAGAACAGACGATGCGCCGGAGAGAACGCGAAAAGACGGAAACAACACACGCGGACACAGCAACACAGACACCCGAAAAGAAGCCTTCCATCACCCAACAATGTCGGCACACTGGAGACCCTTCAGAGATCACAATACACGTATAGATGCATTTTCGTAGTTGTGTCGATACAAATATATATGGCTACATACACATCCGTTCGTCTACATGTGCGTATATATATATATATATATATATAATTATATACGTTGATGCATTGGCATTTGAGTAAATATATGATGTGTGAAGAGACGTTTGTAACGACGCGCCTTTTTGTGACTGGATTTTATGGATGTACCGTTTACGGCGACTGAGCGTCTTCGAAAGGCGACACATCCCGTTTATGGAAGCGGACTCGGCAGATTCCGGTGTGAACGGAGCGGGTTTGGCTGGAAAAGATGAAAATTGTTTCTGGATTCTGCTATTTTGTGTTTTGATTTGTGCGCATTCTCTTGTCAGTATCGTGTGCGCCCTCGGTTCCGCACGCGTTGTCCCACACTGGCCAAGGACGAGAGACTCGTGCAAAAATACGGCGGAGACGGATGCCCCGGTCTCTTTCCCGAATGGGACGAGGACGGCATCATGGAGGAACTCGACGAATGCCTCAATCAGCCTCCACCCGAGTCGGAGGTGCGTTTCCGTATGCTCGCCGACCCTGTTAAACATATATGGATCTGTGCAAATGCGTTCGAAAAACAGCGATACTCATGCACGTATTACAGAGGATATGCATACATTCGTATACTTGCCTATAGCCCTCCACGTGCACAAGATCGACACATGTATGTGGATATATATATATATATATATATATATATATATTGATAATTATACATATACATAAAGCTGTATATCCGTATATTGGCGGTGTATACGTACACTTGTATGTATGTATGTATGTATGTATGTATGTATGTATGTATGTATTTATCTATAGAGTAGTGACAAGATGCTATACATCACCAGAAGTATCCCTTTGTGCATTCATATTTATGTTGAAGTATCGTATCCTGTTGAGTTGCCGGAGTCTAGGTGGTGCGTATTGCTCTGTGTCCTTGGTTTCGAGCATGTGAGCATTACGGTTCTGCATGCGGGCACATGCAGTTGAGTCAAAGTTGATTTTCTCCGGTGTGTTCGCCCGCTGTCGACTGGCTGTTTTCTCGCGGGTGGGGCATGGGAGAGGCGCGAGGGTGCGATGTGTCTGTGCTGTCTTTGCTTTTGCGGAATCAGTGCTACCCGGCAAATCTGGAATGGGACAACCTCGCTGCCTTTACACCCGAGAACGTGGAGGAAAGGCCCTACTGGTACACGCACGTGCACTGGCCGACGCGCGTCGCGGTCCAGCGCGCCTTCGAGGCCGGCATTGCAGATTTTCGCGACGTCATTGAAAAGGAATACGAGCAGCTGATCGCGGAAGATCGACAAAGAGCGAGACAGCTACAGTATCAGCAAGAACACGACGACCGCGTCCGACGAGGAGACAGCAACTTCGCCAACTAGGCGGGACACACACAGTTCCTGTTTCCTGAAAAACGTAACGATACATATTCGAGAGAGCGATGCAGACAAGCGGGGTATGCACCGGACTGTGAAGCAGATCCAGAGGCACATCTCTCCATACATACACCCCGAGAATATATATATATATATATATATATATATATATATATATATAAAGAGCTACGTATAGAAAGGTATTCGTGTTTGCGATACACATACGCCTACACTACCCAGTGCAGATTTGGAGACATATGAGAGTTTCAGAAGACGAAGAGCTTTTATCATGCGTGCACGCTTGAGATGTGTAGACGAGTGTGTCGCTGGCAGCGGCAAGCTGTCTGAGGAAGGTTTGCCAGGACGATTTGTGCATGTGTCCTTCCGTGAAGCGTGACTTCGGGTTCGACTTTTTCGCGCAGTGAAGATCCTCTGACCGTTTCTTTTCCTTTTCTCTCTATATCTGTCGCTGCATGGTTTGCTCGCTTTCGCTGCGTGAGCTCCCCTCTCCTTTTTTGCCCCTTTTGTCAACGCCTTTCTCTTCGATCTTTCTGTTCCTTTCCTCTACCGATCTTCGCGCTAAAAGAAATTAGAGCTTCTCGCGGAAGTGGCGACGTTTCCCCCGTCAACTTTCTCGATAGTCGCGTTAGCCGTAAATCCTTGCATACATACACATGTATATATTAACGCCCGCTATACACATGTGTGCATACAGATGCAGAGCTATATGTGCACATATACATATGGTTGGATTTATAAATGTATATATGTTAGTGTGTATCACACCAAATGAGAAGGACGCGGAGAAGAGAGCAAAGCGTCAAAAAAACGCAAAAGTTTGTCTTGTCTCGAACCAACGGGTTACTCGAAAGACGCGAGTGAGACGAGCGCATGAATGCCCAGGATCTTGAAAACCAGAACAAATGCCAACGAAAAGACGCAGACACACACACGCATAGCGCGCCTTGTCATACGCATGCATATCCACGCATGGATACTCTTGTATACACTGCTCCTGGCACCTACGAAATGCTGTGAGGTGATAAGCGCCCGTGCTTGTCTCTGGAAGCCTCGTCCACTTTCAAATGCCGACGGAGACTCCGACTTTTCCAGAAAACATTTTTCCACCTTGAGCGAGACAGAAAACGAAAAGAGTGACAGAACACACCTGGACCTCCGTCTCCCTCCAAACAGTGACAGCCGTGGGAGCCGCGTCCACTCTGTCCACGTTTCCCTCTAAATAGAAAATGCTGAATCCGCACTCCTTTTTCTGCTTATATATATATATATTCAAGTGCAGGCGCTTGCATGCATCGATACATAGTTTCCCATCTGGAACCTCGGTCTCTACAGCGCTTGGAACTCAGAAGTACCAGAAAAGTGAAAAAGGTCGTGAACGAACATCAGTCCCTTGTGCAGGATTCTTTGCTCAAAAAACACAAGGTATTTCTATATATATATATATATATATATATCCCCCGATATATTTAGAACTATATGTAAATGCATATAGAGTATGCATATACGCTTCCAGGGGTACAGGGAGAAGGTGGGATGCGACGAGACGTGAAGCTCGTTTGTTCTCTGCTGCGCATACATGCATGCGTCTGCTTTTCTTCCCTTGAGGGGCGTGCCGCGTGTCTTTTCCCTGACGCGCATCAGAGTTTGTCCTCGCGTCTCACGCTTCGTTTCCCCGGACTCGACAGCGTGCCTCAAGCTACGCAAGAGGATGAGAGAAGACGTGCCGAGTTTGGCCGTTCCCCGGCGAGGGGGAAGTCAAACTCGACCTCTCGCTGCTCTGTCGCGAGGAGACAGGAACCGGATGAGCAGTTCGCACTTGCTCTCCAGTGCCGCTCTTTCCGTTTTCCTCGGCTGTGTCACCGCAAACGCCTCGCCGACCTGGACTCCCAAAAGGAAGCTCGTCCCCGCTCAATTCTGTCTCCTCGTTCTTCTCTGCTCTCTCTTTCTCCTTTCTCTCTTCGCGTGTCCCTTTCTTTCGTTCTCTCGTGTTCTTTTCAATCGCCTTTCTCTCGCTCCCTTCTCTCTCCTGTCGCACTTTCGCGTCCTCTCGTGGTGCCGCATGGAACTCGCCCTCTCTCGTTGCGAAGGAACGATTCCACTTCTTCTGCATTGTCTCCTCCAAAGCAGCCAAAGCGGCAACTGTCGAACTTTCCAAGTTCGCGCCTCTCTGGGGGAGTCTCCGGTCGCATCTGGACCGCACCGCCAAGTCCTGCAGAGCCTCCTTTCTGCGAATGAGGAAACGCTCCGAGCTCTCGGCGCTCTCTGATACGCCGAGAGGCAACGCAGCCCCCTTCCCGCCGACTGCTGCATGCAGTTTCGCCCAAGGCTCGCACCCGGGCTCTCCCTCTCTCGGAAAAGGCCCGCGATGCGCTTTTCCCACCCCCCTCACGCACGCCCCACCACCGCTGAAAACGCCCTTCGCCCCCAGAGGCTGGGAAGGCGCGAAGGCTGCAGCGGAGCCTTGGGAAAGAGGCGAACTCGCTGAGTGTGCAGCCGCTCGCTGTGTTTGCCAAGACGCAGCCACCCTCAGGTCTCGTCTCAGCTCGTCCTTTCGCGCCGGACCCCCCGGAACGCTCTCGCCAGGCGTCGACGGCTGGTCCGCCTTCCCAGTGTACAGACACTCTTCCGCGGGGAACAAGTCTCCTTGTCCTTCGCTCGCGCCGCAGACGCCGTCGCACGGACGCGGGGCTCGTGGTGCTTCAAGAGTCGCGAGAGCGCCCGCGAGGAGCTGGGAATCCCGCAAACTGCTTCGCTGCCCGCCGCTCTGGCGGGAAAAAGAGTCGGGTTGCGCGCCCCCACGCAAACCTCGGCCGTCGCCCCACGCACGCAAATTCAGCTCTCCCTCGGCGTGCGAATCCTCCGAGGCGAAGCGAGCGGCATCGGCAGCGGCCGGTAACAGCCACGGCGGTTCCCGCCCTCGCGCAGCTAAGGCGAGGCCGCTGAGAAGACGCCAGAAGTCTCCAGGCGCCGCGTGAGACGGCGAAATCGGCGAGAGAAAGAACGGGACGCTCGAGGTCTTTCCAGGCGCGTCTGCTGCAGGGAGGAGGAAGGCGCTCGAGGCCGAGCATACGGGACGACGGCATAGGGCCTCGCGACGAACCGTCTCGCCGTTTCCTCCTGGAGAGGCGAAACACTCCTCTTCATTCCTGCTGCGAGACACAAATCTCTCTTCTCCCGACGGGATGGGAGCGACGTTTTCAGAAGCGGGAGAGGGCATCGGCCCCGCGCGTTTCTGCACACACGTGAGAAGATCCAGGACTCCTGGATCCGGCACGAGACGGACGGTTTTCCCTCGGTCAGCAGATCCTTGTTCTTCGACTCCGCGGTCTTTCGAAGCGGAAGCGACGTGGAGCCGCTGGTGGCTCGAAATCGCGGCGAGGAGAGCGTGCGCTCGGGACAGGAAGGCGAGGTGAACTGAGACGGGGATCGCCACTGCTCGTTGCACAGGCTCTGGAGTCAGAAGAGCGATTCCTCCGTCTCTCTCGTCGCTTTTGTCCTCACCGTCTCCGCCTGCCTTCCCGTCTCCGAGAACGCACGCCTCCTTTTCCGCGTCTAGAAACTGCGGCGCGCGGGAAAACCACGGCGACGGAGAAGAACCCAGAGTGTGGTGGACAGAGGAGCCCCCAGAAGCGCGCCTTTCAAGCAGTTTCAGGAGCGTTGCCATGGCGAAGTGGCGACAAGGCGACGGTGGCCCAAAGCAGCCCCGTGCCCAGTCGACGATTTGCATGCATTCCGAGCTGTGCTTGTCTACCTCGCAGGCGCACCTCCTCTCTCTATTCGCCTCAGCTTTACATCGGCCTTCGCCATCAGCCGTCTTTCCTTCCATCATTTTCTCATCGTCAGCTTCCGTCTCTTCTCTTCCCGCATCCTGCCGTCCTCTTTCGCTTCTCGCTCCTCTTTCGCCTTGCACTTCTCTTGCGCTTCTGTCTTCTCCTTCGCCTCGCTCTTTGAAGAAGGCGCTGCTTCGTTCGAGCAGAGATCTCAAAGGATCCGAGGAGGGCGGCGCGAGAAGAACCTCGAGGAGAGACTCGGGCGTCTCCGCTGGGGGTTCTCCTGCGCGGCTCTCGTCGTCTTGCGTCCCTGCCGATCCCCGCGCGTCTTCACAGGAGAACTCGCTGCCCGACTTCTCCGCGTCGTCGAACACATCCCTGGACTCTGTGGGAGACCAACGAGAGCTGGAAGAAGACGAAGACGCCACCGGCGAAAAGGCACAGGAAAGGACGGAGGAGGGAGGCGTCCGGTCGTTGAGGGGAGAAGCCCTGTAAGCACCCCGAGGAGCGCCCCGAGAAGCGTGAGAGAAGAAAGCGACATGAAGCGCAGACTGTGGCGGAGACGTGTCGCTTGTCGGAGCGTTCTGCCGTTCTCTGAAAAGCGTTTGTTCCTCTCTTCCTTCTCTCGCCTCCTCGGTTTCTTCTGAATCTCCCCTCACTGCGACTCTCCAGCCACTTAGGTCTCCGGCCTCTGACGCGTCCTCGCCGTCTGCTGGAAACAGCGTCCGAGACATCTCGCGTCTGCGCCGCGGTGGACTTCGCTCACGGTTCTCAGCCTCCCCACCCTTTCCGCGCTGCTTCGGATGCAAGTCTCTGCCTTCCCCGACTCCGCCACTGTCTTGTTCCCGCTCTCCTTCTCTTGTCCCCTCTGTCCTCGTCTCTTTTCTCGTCTCGTTCCCTCTCTCGCACGCTCGATTCGTAGCAGTGAACGCGGCGAGACCCGGGTGGCAAGCAGACGCTGCGAGCAAGAGGAGAACGAGGTCTGCGGGCCTCACGTTGGCTCGGCACGGCGCCTGGGACGCCGTCTCCGTCTCGTCTCTTGCGGGATTCACTCCTTCCTTGCCTCTGGCCGTTGTGACGCTTTCTTCCCTTCGCGCCTCGAGTGCTTGGAGAGCTGCGTGAAGGAGAAAGAAACAGTTCACCACCTCGTCGAGAGACAAACCTGAGGGCGTCTTCGTTTGAGCCGAAGAAGAGAGAGAACAAGGATATACTGCTCCTTTACCCGAGGTCGCGTTCGTTTCAAGTTCCTCAGCTGCAACCGACAGAGAAGAAAAGCCGCTGCTCACGCCTCCTGCGCTCTCCTGTTGCGTTCCCCCGCCGTCGCTTCCTCGCTCCTCTTCGCCGGATCGCTCGCCGCGAGACCTCGCCTCTCTGTTTCGCCTCTCATCGCCCTCCTGTGATTGCGGCAAAAAGCTGGTTTGCGCTAGACCCTCAGCGAGGAAGGCTGCGCAGCGAAGAAGACAAACTTGGAGGATTTCTCGCGCTCTCTTGCCGTGCTCTTCTCTGTTTTCACAGACGCGTCCTTCTCCAGCGTGCGAGACGCCCTCGGCGACGCTTCGGCCTGTCTGCCTACTCTCGCTTTTGCTCGCCCTGGCAGAATCAGCCGCTTTGCTCTCCTCTTCCCTTCCCGATCCTTCCAGTCGCCCTGACTCGCTAAGAGCGTCGCGTTCTCCTTCTCCCTCTCGTCCGCCTTCCTTGCTTCCTCGGGAAAGCTCCGCAGCCGTGAGACCCTGTCGTTCGTCTCGCGAAAACGCCGAGCCGCTCTTTCCATTGTTCATCCATGGGAGAGAAACACTCGAGGGCCGAAAAGGAGAAGCGGACGAGGTAGAAGGAACCAGAGAAGCAAGAAGTCGCGGAAGAATGTGGCGCGAGAGCAGACGGCAAACGTGGAGTGCCGAGCCGAGACTGAGAGCTGCTTCAAGCAAAGAGAAGAGAGCAGCCAGTTCCTTTTCCACATCGGTTTCCCTATCTGGGCGCCTACCAGGCACGAGGTTCTCCGAGTTCCCTTCTTGTTCCCCTGAATCGCCGTCGCGCCCCCGGACGCAGATCGGCCTTTCCAGATCCGTCCCCCCTGTCTCCCCCTGTTCAGACACCTGGGCGTCGCCAAGCTGTTCTTGCGCCTCTCGCCGCTCTCTTGGACCGTCGGTTTGGGTTTCTTGCCCCAGGGCAGGCGCTCGACTGCGCTCTCCAGTGGAGTGCGCAAACGAGACAGAGGCCGAGCCTGCGAAGCTCCCGAACGCCGAGGCGACGGAGGACGCGGCGAACGACGGCAGAGACGCGAGCGAGTCGCGAGGTGGAGAAGTCGATCGCGAGGAGGAAACCGACGGCGGCGTGCCGGCGGCACAGCCGCGCGACGACGCCCGAGCCGAGTCCTGAGAGGTCGGCTCGGGAACTTCACGTGAGAAGGGGTGCAAAAGCATCGGGTTCTCAAGGTTGGACGAGGCGAGCGCTGCGTCTTCCACAAGACTCGACATGAAGGCGCCGACGCTGCCTGCAGCCTCGCCGTCGAAGCCGCCAGAACATTCGGGGCCCCAGAAGTGAGGAGAGGCACGCCCCGGCAGAGGCTGCGACGCACACCACGCGGGGGAGGCAGATTCGCGAGAGTGTGAAAGGACGGCAGCATCCAAAGAGGAACCTGAGGAAGGAAGGAGTTGTGTGGAGGTGTCTGAACATTCCTGGGAGTGCTCAGGGTGATTGGAAGTCCGGATCCTCTCGCCGCCGGTCTCCTTTTGCTGGTGAGGGCTGTCCGATGCAGATGCAGCGAAGCTGCTCGGAGGAACGATGCGGTGGGACGGCCGGGACGAATGCGACTCTGCTCCGTTGGGCGAGAAGCTAGACGAATTCCGACACAAAGAGGGAAAATGCGTCTCGCGACGGGCGTGGGCCGAAAGGCCCAGCAGGTGGAAGTGCGCTTGAAGAGCGAGGAGGCTCTGGAGTCCAGGAAGACGCAGCCGCGGGAGGGAAGACGAACACCGAAGTCGTGCGAGATAGCGACGGAACAGCTGCAACCCGGCCAAAGGGAGGAACAACAGGCACGCGCCCGAAGAGACAGAAGCGCGAAAAGAGCTCGAGGAAAGATCCGCACGCCTTTGGGAGCCACCCGACGAAACAGCGTAAAGAAAAGAGAGCGACTGAGTGTCTCTCTGCGTGGTCCGTCTTGTGTGCTCTCCTGCGTCTCTCGGTCTTTCCAGTGTCGCTTCGTCGGCAAACCCCGCTGCGCCCAGAAGGTGCGAGACGAGGCGCACCCACACGCCGTCCGGCGAGTTGAAGAGAACTTCCCTTTCGAGAACCGCCGGGAGAGACGTCGCCCTCCCTCTCGGCGTGCCTCGCCACAGAGTCGCTTCCTCTCCTTCCTTCACCATTCTCTTCTGAACTGAAAACGCCCCGCGGAAGATCCACGCAAGGACATTCCAAGGCAGAACGGCGGGGAAGGCTGCTACGCATGCAGTCGCGAGAATCTCAATCTGCGACGTCACTGTCGCCCTCTGGACCACAC
Source organism: Neospora caninum Liverpool (assembly GCF_000208865.1). NCBI lineage: Eukaryota > Apicomplexa > Conoidasida > Eucoccidiorida > Sarcocystidae > Neospora > Neospora caninum. Next base: position 1,881,798 of record NC_018390.1, read on the forward strand.
TGAGGTGCGCCGAGGAGCCTGCAGAGGAAACCAGTGTTCGCTTCGTGGAGAGCAGGACATGGTTTGAATGTCTTTTCTTGGCAGAGGCACCGCATGTTCTCTCTTGGAAGTTCGAGCCTGTTTCACGGGGTTTCCTCCACACAGAAGGAATCTCAACTGTGGCCGTCAAGGTCCCGCGTTCCACCGTCATCTCTGGCTGGTTTTCCGCCTCGCCTACGCCATCCAGGCGTCCTCGCCCTCGCCCTCGCCGCGGCGTCTCTTGTTCCCCGTCCTCCAGACGCTCTCCCCTCCTTTCCACCGTGTCTCGCTCGAAAGTTTCTCGCGCTCCTTCTTCCGTCTCACTCTCCCGACCCACAGGCGCTCCCTGCGCCTTCTCGTCTCCACTCTCCATCGCACCAAACCCAACCGTTCGGTGGGACTGTTCTTCCTCCCCGAAAACGTCGTTGAAGTGCCGTTCTTCCTCTTCTTCGTCTGTATCTGCATCGCGGCTTTCTTCGCTGTCTCCGACGCTTTCAGTTTCCTCTCGACCTTCTCCCCCGGCCCTCCAAAATTGCAACGGGCCTCTGCTCCCCACGCAGAGCTCGTAGACCGCTGCAGCGAGCGGCAGATACTTCAGCTGAGGCTCGGCACCGAGGAGAGCACGCGCGAAGGACAAAGAACCAGGGGCTTCGTTTCTGGAAACTGCCTGTGAGGCCTCCGTATCCCTCCACCATGACGCCATCAAGGCACAAACGCGAAACCAGCCGAGGCCGTTCGCGACGAAAATCACGCGGTCAACTGCCTCCAAGATTGCATGCAGACAGAGCTCGGTCGAGCGGCGATCTTGAGCGGAGCTGTCTCTTCTTCCCCGCGACGCTGCGGCTGCGAATCCCGCTTCCGGACGAAAGAAGCAGTGACAGAAAACCAGCGCATCTCTCTCCTCGAAGACTTCCGCGACGGGACACGACAGAGGCAAGGCGGCAGAACCACAAGCTGACGATAGGCGAGGAGAAACGGAGGAAGCACCCGGGAGGATGATTCCACTTGGTTCGCTTTTCTGCTCACGCATCCAGATGGCAACAGCGTGGGAGGCCGAGGCGGGCGAGACTGCGTCTGTCGCGGTTGAAACGGAATCAGGAAGCCAGGCAGAAAAGCCGCCCGAGAGCGCGCGATGTGACTCGCACAAAGACGCTGCAGAGACGTGCCACGGGACGCCCAGGGCAGGCCAGAGAAACGACACATCTCGCGTCTTCGCCCTGCTTTCTGCGGCGTCGCATGCGCCACGGCGAGCGCCACCCGCCACTCCCTCGGCAACGAACCCCCCAGGAGGGGACGGGGAAGGAGCCAGGGAGGAGGAAGAGCACGAAGAATTCGCGGACGCGCGACGGGAAGAAAGAGTCGATCCTCTGCGGGGGTTGGATGCCGAATCGAGCTTGTCTTGCGCGCATGCAGTTGCCAGGAGCGCGAGGAGTTCAAAGAGCGCAGCAGCGGCAGTGGCGATGCTACTCGCCGTCAGGGTTTCGTCTTTAAGGAAGGACGTGACATCTTCGCGTCCTCTTGCTCTCCATACACGTCCCAGATCATTAAATCTTGCATCATCTCCCCCGCCTCTCGTGGGCCTCTCGACCTCATCCTTCCCTCTTCTCGCCGTTTCGAGCACCCTCGACAGCAGGCCATCTCCAGCGCGTGCCTGGGGCGCCAGCGCAGGAGAACCCGTCCTGCAAGACTCTTCACTGCAAGCGTGTGTCCTTCCTTCCGCGTCTTCTGAGTTCCGATGCCTTTCCGCTCCTTCTTCTCCCCCTTCCGTCTGCTCCGTCGCCGCGCCTGCGCGAGCCGCCAGAGCCTCGCGCTCTTCGAGGCCACCCTGTCCTGCTCCGCCTCCGCGAAGAGGAGACACCAGACTGCTGCGACAAGCTCCGGGAGAGTCAGAGGCGGCGCGCTCGTCTTCTCTTGCCTCGCTGACTCGGCCATCACTTCCAGAGAGCTGAGACGAGGACGGCTCTCCTCTCGCGTGCTCGAGGTGTCCTGGGCACTGCGAGGAAAGGGGCGAAGCGCCGCAGCGCGTCGAGGGGGACGGCGCAGCTGCAGGAGCCAAAGCCGCGAGGCGTTTTGGGGACACGAGACTCTGCGGAGAGGCGGAAGTCGAGGACGGAGGCGCCTTCGTCCCCGCAGCGAGAGGTGAAGACGCAGGCGTCGCCTCTTCTTGCGAAGAGCCAGCTCGCAACGACCCCGCGCGTGACGCCTCATCTCCCCAGAAGTATTTAAAGAGCGTCGAGCCGATCTGGTGCAAACCGGGCTCCTCGGCCGCTCCCCTTGCTGCGACGCCCTGCGGAGAGAAAACCGAAACCGCAAACAGCACGAGATTCACATCCCTCTGTCTCATTCTTCGGCCTCCACTGTCACTTGCACGGTGATCCAGAAAACTGCTAAAAGCGAAACGTTTCTGGACCAAGGCGGGAAAAGAGCCCCCTATCGTCTCACTGAATCGCCTGTCTTTCCCGCTGTTTTCCTATCGTTCACTTTGCTCTCCTCCTTCTCCAACTCCTTCAGCTCTTCCTTCTCCTCTTCTTCTTTCTCTTCCCTTTCCTTCCCTTCCCCTTCTTTCCCGCCCTCTCCTTCTTCGTTCCTCGCCTCTCCTTTTTCTCTCCTCTCCTCCTCTTCTTACCCTTTTTTTGCTTACCGCACTCTGCTGAAACACAGTCGAGGCCACCTTCCCGTAGGCCGCTCCGGCCGCAGCCGCCGCCTCGGAAACCGCAAACGCCGCCGCAGCTCCTGCCGCGCCCGCCGCGGAAACGCCCAGCGCAGCGGCTGCCTCGACGGCGGCGTGTCCAGCGTTGCTTCGCGTCTCCTTCTCGGCGTGAAAGGCCAGCTGGGCCATCGTCGGGGCTCCTCCACGCCTCGCGTCTCCGATCGAGGGAATGGCGGGTCGAGAGGTGGGAGGCGGTCTCGTCGCCTCTTCGTTCTCCCCGTCAGCCTGTGCTGGGAGGTCGCGACTCTTCGGCGAAGCTCCAGAAGCGAGGCAATCTTCCGGAACGCGGGGCGATGCACCCACCGCGGAAGAGACCCCGCCGCCCTCGCGCTCTTGATTCGCCGTTCCCTTTCCGACAGCCCCTCTGAAGAGCGACGAGAAAGCGGAAGAAAGCGAAGGCGGCGGAGAAGCTGCGTGGGTTTCCACGAGCGTCGAGACGAAGACGCCGTCTGCAGCGAGCGTCCACGCCCCGCGTATCCCCTCTTCGTCCCTCCCGAGAGGACTGAAGAGCGATCCTTGTCGCGTGTTCCCTTCTCGGAGAGGATTCGCAAAGGAAGAAAAGGCAGGGGAATCCGGCAAAGGAAGGCTGGTCGCCGCGCCGAGGAGCGCCGTCGTTGCAGCATGAGACGCTGCTGCCACAGTGTGCAAGAGACCCCCAGCTGAAACTCCCGGGTCACTTCCTTCTCGCGGGAAAGCCACGCTTGCGTTTCTGGGGCCCTCTCGTGGGGCGGGTTCGGGGCCACGAAGGTCGTCACGGTGCGCATGCATTTCCCGCGAGGCGGAAAAGAGCGCCGCTGCGTCGTCCAGCGGTTTTGTCTCGACATTGGAGATTTCCGCTTCACCGGCGCACTGCACTTCGGCCTGCCCCAACGCGCCATCTTCAGCGGACTGAAATACCGGCCGAGACGAGGCGAGAGAACAGGAAGAAGGGACAGATGAAGAGAACGAAACAGGTGAAGAAGAGGAAGAAGAAGACAAAGAAGAAGAGGAAGAGGAAGACAAAGAAGAAGAGGAAGAGGAAGAGGAAGACGAAGCGGAAGAAGAGAAAGAAAAGGACGAAGAGGAAGAAGAGGAAGTAGAGGAAGATGAAGATGAGGAAGACGAGGAAGTAGAGGAAGATGAAGCAGAAGAGGAAGTAGAGGAAGATGAAGCAGAAGAGGAAGAAGAGGAAGATGAAGAAGAAAAGGAAGAAGAGGAAGCGGCTGGGGATGATGACGCGAAAGAGGCAAAGGAAGAAGCGGCCGGGGATGAACAGCCTGAGAGAGAGGGAGTGAAGCAAGTGTTTGGGAGTTCCGTGCTGGCGAGTGGTTGGCCGATGCAACTTCTGAGAGCAGTGACGTCCTGGAACGCGGACGGCGTGGATGAAGACGTGGGCGGAGTGACGGGGGCAGAGGTTGGCGCGAGGCCGTTGCTATCAGAGAGGCCGCGGTCTGACGACTGAGTGTGGTTTTCCTTCCTTTCTGGAAGTCCGCGACACGTTTCACCCTTTGTCTCGCGAACGTGACTTCGAGTCCTGGCACTGGAACGACAAGGCGAAACGGCGCGGGCTTTGAAAGACGCCGAAGCTGAAGATATTTTGGCCGGAGGAAACCAGTGAGGCGGCAAAGGCGAGTCCGTGTCGCAGTCCAAGCCGGACGAAAAGAGGAATGGCGAAGCGTTTTGGAAAGGAGAGAAGATTCGCGCTTCCTGGTCTCCTCTCCGCGAGCGTGTGCGTTGTTGCCTCTCAGCGAGTCCAACGCATGCAGCAGCATGCAGACAGTGTACATACGTCTGAGACATCTTCGCGGATCGGCTTCGATTCCAGCTTTCCTCCTTGTCCAGCAGCCAGCTGGTCAGGAGAAGAACCCTCTTTTTCAGCTTCGCCACTTTTGACTGGGAGAGCCTCAGCGGCAACTTCAGCAGAGGGCCCGCTAACGGCGAGCGAAGTTGAGGAAGAGGTTTCCTTCGCGCGTCTGCGCCAAGATGAAGGGAGAACAATGATGCTCGCCGAGGAAGAGACGCACGAAGTGGATCGACAGCACAAGGCCACAACGACGCCGCGCGAGATCCGGAAACAGTCGTATCCCTCCAAAGAGAAACAGCAGTCTCCCCTCTGTCTCCCAAGCTCACTTCCGGCGACAAAGAAGAGGAAGAAGAGGCAGAAGAGGACCGGGTTTTTGGTGTGTGTGGCTGACAGGCGACTCGCTGACGGACGCGAGAAGCTGAGACAGGTCGAGCTGGAGGGAAATTCCTTAGCGGGAACGAAGCAGCCGACGCCACAGTCGCGCACGTGAGAGCCTCGAGAGCCTCGACGGTTGCTGCGAAGTGACGAAGGAGAGAAAGAAAAGAAGAGAGTGGAACGGAGGACGAGACGGTGGTCTCTTTCACAGAGACTGGCAGATACGTCTGCGCTGCGAAAAAGCTGTCGCCAGGCACAGGCGCAGTGCAACCCTGAGGCGCGAAGTAGGTTCTGAAAAACGACGGACAAAAGAAAAGAGAAACTTCGGGTCCTCTCGATGTGCTCTCGCATCTGTCTGCCTTCTGACCGCCTGCATGATGGCCCACGCGATGTTCCACACCCCATCTTCTGCTCGTCTCCAGAACTCCCCCCTCCTGTCGTTTCTCGCCTTCCTGGAAGCCGGCGCTCTCTGCTGTCTTCCCTCCCACTTCCTGCACGTTCTCGCGGGTCTCTCCGCCTTTCCAGCTTCTGCTTTCCGCCTCTCTCTGGTCCGTGCGGAGTCCGCGCAGCGGCGAGTTAAACTCGAGGCCGCTTCGCGCCTGCGCGGCAGATACACTGACGCTGGAAAAGAGCGGCATCTCTAGCATTGGGGCGGCGACGCGGATGAGAGGGAGAAGAAAACGAAGGACTGCATGCGCGCGCCGGCTCGCCAGTTCTGCGAGCGAACCTTCGGGGACAGCACTTGGCCTTCGTCCCGAACTCGACGTGGAGAAACTGACCCCAGAGTCTCTGTTTTTGAGTGCGTCCAAAGGGCTGACGTCGCCACGGCCAGCGCGAGAGGCAGTAGGCGACGAAAGAGGCAAAGCGTGAGAAGGAAGCGGAAACGAGGAAGAGGAGAAAGGAGAGAACGGCGACGAGAGATCGCTCGGTCCTCCTCGCTCCTGCCCCAAGTTGTGGGAGGAGGCACGCGCTGGGGCAAAACGTCGAGAACGAAGGAAAACCGCTGGAATTGACCAATCTGAGAGAAGCGCGGACTCGTCGACTGCGTACGCCAGACAGTAGGCGAGGGCTGCCTCTGTCCACCCTGTCAACGAGAGAGACAGATCTTGAATTCTAAGATTGCATGAATCCAAGATCGGAGACGGCGGCGAAAGCGCGTAGAAGGAACTCGAGCAAGAGGAAGAGACGAGAGGCGGGGGGAGGCGAATCAGATGCCCATTCCAGTGCGCATTGGAGCCCAGAAAGCCTACGCCTCCGGCGGAATCGTCCCTGTCTCGTCTGCGATTCTCAGGTCCGCCCTGGTCCACAAGGACACTCGGAGAAGAGAGGAACAGAGTCTCGTTTTCCGGGTCGGAATCAAAGGCCTCCAGAGACACGGAGACGGGGAGCGGCAGGGGCGCCGACAGCGGGAAGGACGAAGGCCGATCCGGAGACGGTGTGCGGCGAGTAAGCCCCGGACACGGCTCCTCCGGCCGGATGCTGTCGTGACGCCAAGCGCCGCCATTCTCTGGAAACCCGGCTTGAAAGCCAGTCCCCGTCTGCAGACCTCCGCTTCTTCGTGTGGCGTCCGGGCATTCGCGCCCAATGCGGTGCGTCTCGCGGGAAGTCTCAGAGAGAGACGGCCTTCGCCCGCCCGGCGTCCTCCAGGCGTGCGCTTCTGCCGGGAAGGCCGCGCCAAGCGCCGAGAGAAGCTGCGTCGCCACTACCCTTTTGTGCTCACCAAAGGCGAGAGTACACAGGAGAAAACAGCGATCGTCCAGCGCAACTCCCACGCGTCCCTCCTCTCTCAGCCACGTGCCTTCCGCTCCGTCCACGGCTGCAAAACCTGCCGCAGGTGTGCCCATTTCCTCCGCAGTTCTTCGCTCCTCGTTGTCTGGCGCGTCGATCCTTTGATGTGCCGAGGCTCCAGCATCTCCCAGCGTCATCGCTGCCTCTCCATCAGGGGCCTCGTCGCGCGTCGCCTTCCTCTCTCTCGCTGCTCCACGCGCCTGACCGTCCCTGTCTCCTCGCGCTGTCGCTGTTTCTCCCCTTTGCTGCGAGGATATCCCGTCGCTCGAACTTCCTCGCCTTCCTCGGCTCTCTGCGGGGCCAGCAACGAGGAAGAGAGCCTCCAACCCCCCGACGTGCGCATGGACGGCGGCATGCACCGCCCCGCCTGGGAGTCTCCACTCGCGGCGCACTCGGATTTTCCCAACGTCCACGAGGAGGACGCGCTCTGCCACTGACGAGCTCGCAACAGCCTCTGTCTTCGTCTCCAACGCGCCGCCTGTCGCCACAGCCTCGCCGCGACGCCCGCTGTGCTCTGCTCCGTCTTCTTTCCAGAGGGCCCGCGTGCCCGCAGGCTTCTCGCCGGCGAAGGCGGTGGGGAGCTGAGGCGGCAGGCAGGCTCGAGACGAAGGAGACGAAAGAGAGAGACCGACGTCGTCGCGCATGTGCAAATGCGAGGCCTGCTGCGGAGCGGTCGGCTGAAGGGGCGAAGCGATCGATCTCGTGGGGGACAGGGTGTCTGTGAGTGCGTCGAGTCCCGCTCGGAGAGACCCAGGAGCGGGGCGCTCTTCCGCGCCGCCTGGCTGTCTCCCTGTCTCCGGCCAAGAGGGAGGAGAGGCCGACGCGCTGGTGCCACTGCGGGGGGACTCCCCACACACTGGACCCGCTCCTGCCTGCTTGCGCGCAGTCAGAGTCTCAGACGCCGAGGAAGAGAATGCAGAGCAAGGGAAATTGGTGTCCTCGACAGTGCTCCAGGAGAGAAAACAGCTTCCCGTCAAATGGGACAAACGGTGGAGAGCGGGGCGCGTCCCTGACGCGAGCTCCGAGGCTTCCCGAGGAGGTTTCGACGCCGCCGTCTCTTCTTTCCTCTGGCCCTCTCCGTCCTTCCCGTTGACTCTTGACGCTCCTGGGCGTCTCCCTTCACTTTCCGCGAACGAGGAGGAAGAGCGAGAAGAGGCGGCGTTGGTGGGGGCTAGACGCAACGTCGTCTGGACACTGCCGGAGTTCGAGTCTGCGACCCAGACGCGTCCGCCGGGGCGAGCCGAGAAAATGGCTACGGTTTGGAGACGAGACGCATCTCTCGGGTCCTTCCCGAAACCCTGCGCCGCCCCAGAACTCGCCAGCGTCTGTTGTGCAGGCGAAAGCACGTCAGGTGCAAGGACGGACGCGAACGTCCCTGCATGCGGCCGCGAGCCTATCGGGTGTATAGACAGCTGCTGCGTTCCACAGGCTCCCCACACTGCGACATTTCTTCTTTGCCCGGAGACGACGAGAAGATCTTTCGCCGGCCGTCCTCGCCGTTGACCAATCTCAGCCCGACCACCTCCAACCGCCTCCTCGCCTTCGCCTTTCCACAGACTGTGGGAGTCGGCGAACCACGCGTCTTTCAGAGCTCTGGTCGCGTCGTCACCAGCCTCCGGCCGCATGTCCCAGCTCGCGTCTTGTTCGCTCCTTCTCGAGCAAGAGGAGAGCTGCCACGACGGCGGAAAAAAGGCCAAGCTCGCGACAGGTCCCGTTGACGCGTCTCTTCGCGGCTCCGCAAGTCTTCCCGCCTCCGTGTTCTCGCCGGAAATCAACACGATCCCCTCTTCGACGACTTCCACGCAGACTGCATGCGCTCCAGTCCCCCAGACGCCGCGGCGTCGCGCCGGGTGTGCCTGCTCCGTCTCCGGCCGCTCCCTCGGCGAAGCCTCTAGAGCCCCGTCCAAGGGCGGCGAGGAGGCGAGCGGGTGACCAGAAGAGCCGGAAGACAAAGGGAGGGAAGCGGCGGGCGAGAACGTGACGCGCGCTCGCGTTAAGCCGCCTGCTGCGTCTCCTTTGAAGACGAAAAGAGACAGTGCAGGCGTGCGATTAGGCCGGAGAGAAGAAGTCAGAGATGCGGCTCCGCGCGAGTCTGGGGAACTTTGCTCAGACCCTAGAATCAACGGGCGAGTGGCCGATTGCCGAAAGGCCGAAACTTCGTCTTTGCAGCTTTGCCTTTGCGCGAATCTTCCTTCTTCCCCGGCGCTGGTCTCTGGGCTCTCGCACACCAGCAGTGCAGTCACGGAAGGCTCTTTTGCCTTCTCGGGCGGGCTTTCTCGGTGGCTCTTCAGCCTGTCCTCCTCTTGAGGCTGTGGGTCACCCGCTCCCGCGCTCCCGCCCTCCAGGCGCAGCTTTTGCAGCTCCTCGGAAAAAGACGCTTTCGCCGGGGTGTTGAGAGAGTGGCGAGTGCGAAACAGAGGAAACCACAGAGCCGGTCCGGCTTCCAACACTCCTGGGAAAGAAGAGGCGAAACAAGAGGAAAAGGATGAGAGCGAAGACGAGGAAGAAGAGTAAGCGCTGAGCGTTTCTGAGGGCGTTTCACCTTGTTCACCTGGGTAATGTTGCGCGAAGAGGCGGGGCGCCTGCGAGCGCCGGAGGTTGTCTCTGACGGCGGGGCGTCGTGGGACCCGGAGAAGTCCGGCCGGGAGAAGCCAGACGAGGCCTTCCCCAGTTCCGACAAACAAAAGAGGCGAAAGGTGAGGGAGAGAATCGCCGCAGTCAAACAGAAAGAGCGAACGAACGCTTGAAGGGAATTCGCCCAAAGAGCAATGTGAAGCAGCAGACGGAGAAAACGAAGAGGAGAACGAAGACGAAGAGAAGGGCGAAGACGGAAGATGAACTCGAGCAAGGGGAAGGAGGGGAAGACACGCACGGGGGCGCCTGAGAAAAAACGAACAGAGACGGCGAATTTAGTGAAACAGGCGGCCAGGAAGAGAGAGGCATGCTGAGCACAAAAACGCGAGGGAAAAGGCGGATTAGAAGCAAACACCACCAAAAAACCCGACGGGACAAAGCCACGAAGCAACCGATGGCCTCCCCGGGCAGAATCCCCCACGGGGCCGTTCAAAATCTGCGAACTCCGACTGCTTCGCATTCCACTCAGTATGTGAACTAGGTACATCCATATATATTATCCGAAGAGGAATATCATATATATATATATATATATATATGACTGACGTAGGCACATATATACGTTAGTGCACGGACAAATATATATATATATATATATATATATATATACATGATGCATACATGTGTGTAAGCAGCTAGAGCTGGTGTGTGGAGGGGTGTATGATGTGTACGCGTTTCGCATTTCGGTTTGAGGGCACGGGGAACTGGCTCTAGCTGTTTGAGACGTGTTTCTCACCTCAAGAGGAGAATGACGCCATCCGACCCTCCTACGGCTGCTGTTTCCCCGTGGCATGCAACGCAGGTTGGCCGCGGCTGCAGACGAATTCCTTCCTGCGCGGAAGCAAAAGGCTCTTTGCGTGCAGGCTCTGTTGTCTCTGGATCTGCGAGCGTCAGGCGCGAAGCTTGTTCCGTCAACATGGAGTCCGTCCAGTGCTCGGAGACTGTCTCGGACGGCGCATGCAGTTTGTCGTCACCCTGAAGCCTCGTCGGCGACGCCGCTGAAGGCCCCAGATGCTGAGGCACTTTCTGCGTGTCGTGGCGACGCGGCGCAGAGACAGCATGGAGGGGTGAAGGAGACGAATCGCGAGAGCGCTCCGCGGGAACAGGACAGGCCTGGTACCCACTTTCCTTTTCACCCTTTGATAGGGACAGCCAGCTGGGGCAGTGCGCGGCTTCCTTGTCGCTGTGGGTCTTTCTCGCGAGGAGTGATAGAGGAAAAGCTTGAGTGAAGAAGAAATCTGCAAGGAAGGCAGGGTCGTGCTCCTCAGGCGGCAACGACGCCGCCCCCGAGAGCGACGAGGGCCGTCTCATCTCCATCCTGCCGACACGGCGAGAACTCGTCTTCTTACTTCAAAGACCCGCTCTCCGGTCTCCCCCGCGAGCGTCACCCTTCTCTCTTGGCCGCAAAAAGAGGGGGACGCGCCTCACCCCGCCATGCGGTAACGCGATAGAAAAGTTACACGCCTTCGCAAGGCGCACAGGCGAGAAGAACGCGCAGGAGACGCAGAAGCCGGGAGGATCTCCGGAGGGCCAGAGGCGCCACCCTCCGCGGCTCTGTGGGGAAAGTCATGCCGCATGTGCTTACAACAAGAGAAGCTTTCTCAGAAAAAAAAGATACGGGAAGCAGACATGTTTTCAGAGGCAAACCGGAAAAGAAGAGCCGGAAACAACCGCTGAAGATCGAAGCATGAGAGGGCGAGAAGAGAGAGAAGAGGGGAAGCCAGTCAGGGAGTGAAAGAAGGGAAGAACGAGACAAATGGGGAGAAAGAAGAGAACGGCGAAAGTGACACTAAGGAGACAGAGACAAGGCAAGTGAGACTTGACAGAGTGCGCGGAACCTGAGGCGTTGAAAACGGCCGCTTTTCGGACTGAAGAGACAGGGGAAAATGGTACCTGAACACATGAAAGAGTGCGCGCTCGTTTAAGGCGACGACAAAAAGGCCAGAACCCACGATGGGCGTTTCCCAACGAAAGGATAAAGTGGCAAGTTCCACCAGTTTTTCAGAACGGCGAATCTCTCCTGCGCTGCCTTTCTTCTCTTTCTCCTTCTTCTTCTCTTTCTCCTTCTTCTTCTCTTTCTTCTCCTTCTCCTTCTCTCTCTTCTCCTTCTCCTTCTCTTTCTTCTCCTTCTCCTTCTCTTTCTTCTCCTTCTCCTTCTCTTTCTTCTCCTTCTCCTTCTCTTTCTTCTCCTTCTCCTTCTCTTTCTTCTCCTCCTTCTTCTCTCTCTTCTCCTTCTCCTTCTTCTCTTTCTTCTCGTTCTCTGTTCGCTGGTGCGCTCCTCACGCAGAAGGGACTTCCCTGGGGTCCGCAGAGATCTCTGCGCGAGAGGGAGACTTGGCGCTCCGGAGTGACCCGTCGGGGAATGTGGACGAGGATCTTTCCTCTCTCTGCCCCAGGGCAACGGCAGCCCTATAAAAGGTGAAGTCAGAAGAGGATGCCTTGTCCGGTGATGCTATCCCCGAAGATGTGCATGTTCATGAGCGTGAAAGAACCTGACACGAGCGTGCAGCGAGAGAAGTGTAGCAGTCAAAAACGCTGCGTGTAAGCAACGGGAAAAATCGGAGGGAAAATACCGCAGGAACAGCCCCGCCTAACCTGCGTTGGACCGGAGAAGAAAAACAGACAAAACGGAGTATCCGACGCCGCTTTGAAAAAGTAAGGATTCCGACGTTTCTCCGCCAAAAACGGCTTCTTCGCATGAAAGACAGCCCAGTTTTTTTCAACGCGTGTGAGAAAACCCTCGGCGAGTCGCTGGAAAGCCGGCAGCGAAGCAACCGAGAGGCGGGAGAAGAGTCCAAAAAGAGCATGCACGCAGCGCCTGTCACCCTCGAACGGACAAAAGGATCTGAAAAATGAAAAAGAGAATGCGCTTCTCTTCACAATGCTTCTCTCGTCCAAGACAAAAAAGACCAATCTGGAGAAATCATTTGTGCAAAACGGCGGCATATAAGGCACTTTGCCTGACCACCCCGTCACCCTCGCTGTCTTGTTCTCTCTCCCTGTCGCCATCTCTTCGTCCTTGTGTCTCTATCTCGTGCTCTGTATCTCTCTCCTGTTGTCTCTCTGCCTTGTTCTTCTTCCCCATTTTTTCCTCAACCTTCTTATCTCTCTCGCATGCGTTCACTCATTCTCGCGTGTCCTCTGTACCTTGTTCTCTCTTTTTTTCCGCTTATTCTGTCTCTCGCATGTTCTCTCTCTGTTGTTATGTCTCCAGATTGTTCTCTCTCTTGTTCAACCTCTCTCTCCCGTGTCCTTTATCTCATGTGTGCCAGATTTTCTCTCTTGTCCTCACTGTTCCACTCTTTTTTGTTCTGCCTTCTTCACTCTCTTGTGCTTGTTCTCTCCCTCCCTCGTTCTCTCTCTCCCCTGTTCTCCCCTTCCCTCGTTCTCTCTCTCCCCTGTTCTCCCCTTCCCTCGTTCTCTCTCTCCCCTGTTCTCCCTCGTTTATTCTCTCCTCGCTTTTCCTCCATCTCGCTTGTTCTCCATTTCGCTTGTTCTCTCTCTCGCGTGTTCTCTCTCTCGCGTGTTCTCTCCTTCCCTCGTTCTCTCTCTCCCCTGTTCTCCCCTTCCCTCGTTCTCTCTCTCCCCTGTTCTCCCTCGTTTATTCTCTCCTCGCTTTTCCTCCATCTCGCTTGTTCTCCATTTCGCTTGTTCTCTCTCTCGCGTGTTATCTCTGTCCCTTGTTCTCTCTCTCCCTTGTTCACTCTCTGCCTTGTTCTCTCTCTCGCTAGTTCTCTCTCTCGCTGGTTCTCTCTCTCGCTAGTTCCCTCTCTCGCTAGTTCTCTCTCTCGCTAGTTCTCTCTATAGAGTGCTATACCTCCCTCCTGTTCTTCGTCTCTGTTCTCCTTCTTTCGTGCTCTCTCGCTGGGGGTTGCTCCCGGTGTGCGTGTGCTCTGTCTCTAGACAGCTGACTCGCCTGTGGTCACCGCACATCCTTCAGAATTCCTAGGTGGAGACTCGGGGTCGATCAAGGCCGAGCCTGTGCGGGAAACAAACTTAGGCCCTGGCAGCGTGCAACTGAGAAACCATCTGCAAAGATTCAACTTCTCTTCTAATTTGAAACGATACACACCCTGTCACAACTCCGCAGTCGACACTTCTCGGCATAGATTCACTAACACATTCAAGGGCTTTATATATATATATATATATATATATATATATGCGAATAGAGGTGTATGGAGGTCTATGTTCATGTACATAATGTCACACATAAACGACTAGATATACAGAACAACAAATGCATAGTAACGCTTGTAACGCGTATAGTATAGAGATATGTATACGTAATTCTCCGATTACATGCGGATACCCTTGCGTTCACACGTATGTATTTGCGTACATTTTTTGGGCGCTCGGTGGATCGAGACAAAAAGCATCATCGGCGTCTCGACTTGACGCCTTTTGGGCCATGGCAGTGAGTGCACCATAAATACACAAAGGATATATGTATATCTGGATATATGCTCATTATGTTCAAGAATATGTTTTGTGCATGCATCTCTTTTCCCACCTCTGATTGCACATACAATTATAGAGATAGATAGAGATAGATAGATTGAACAAATGCTCTGTGTCGATCCCCTTCCCTTCTTGTCAGTGAGGTTGTCAGAGTTTTTTCAGGCAGTATTGCTTCAGTCATATTTAAACAGCGAAGGGTTTTGCTGCCCCTATCGCGTAGTTGTTGCACGCTTATTGTGAGTTCATATGCGCAAACGATCGCAGATGTGTCTATCTCTACGTTCCTTTTACAGATATTGGTGTGAGGGGTCTGTATCCATCGGCGCTCCATGTCTCTGTCCCGTTTTACGAGGGAGGAAGCAAAAAATCGCAAAACACGTTAAAATGGGCTTTCCTCTGGCCTTGCTTGGAGTGCATGCAGCGTGGCGGTGTCCTCTGCCGCCGCGTCTACGTAGAAGCCGGGCTCCTTTTTCGCGAAAAACATTTTCCCTTCCACTTTTTTGGACCTGTGCGGGGGATCCAAGGCTTTGTACGCACAGTTTCTCAGCACGTATACTTATTCAAGCGTCGCTAAGAAGATCAAAATTCACAGATGCAGCGCCTCGGGTCAAAAAATGTGGCACGCATGTCTCGACGGCTACACCGAAGAACCTGCGAGGCAACATCTACAAGACACGAGACAGGGTGCGAAAATAGCCGCGGGACCAGCGACGGTCATCGTTTGGTGACAGGATGCCTTTCAAATTCTTCTTTCTTCGCACGACGTGTGAACAATAGTCACAGCGTTTTCGTCTACGCCCGGTTTTTGCCTAACGGGGCGACTGCGAGCTCGAGTCCCGGACGCATGCACGCCGCTTTCTGGCCTCTCTCCGCGAGTGTCTGGGTGTGGTGCGGCAGAACGAGGAGCCTGCTGCATTTTCCGTCTTTTCTGGCGTCGAGATTGCGCTGTCTCTGACGCTTTCAGGGACGGTTTGTGCTCGATAGAGGCAAAGAACGGACAGAGCGACACGAGCGACTGGAGATCCTTTTTGGTGTGCATGCGCTCGCCGCAACAGGAAAGCGCGAGGCTCCAATGTGTCCTCTTTCACCTGAATAATGGTCCGACAAACCAAGCGAAACAGACACCGTGAGAAGGAGGCAGTGAAGGAACAGACGGAATATCAAGGAAAAACAAATAGGCTGTGCTGGAGAAAAGAGCGAGAAGAAAAAAGGTCTATGACGCCTTGAGGAGAGTGTTGGACCTCCAGGCCTTTTCCCTTAGCTGGTGTTTCCTTTTTCTTTTGGGGCCAGAAGAACGCCTCCAGCAGTCCTGTCGGCCTTTCTCTCTGTTTTGTTTCTGGGTTGTTTTCTCTCTTTCTTTCACCGTCTTTCCCGCAAAGGCGCGTCGCCTCGGCCAGCTTACCTGCCTTTTCCCCTCGGTTCTTCGCCATGGCTACCTCGCCTTCTTCCTTCCTTCTCGCCTTCGAGGGCTCTGTACACTCCAAGGCAGTTCGATGCGTGTGCGTCGTCCCCACAAATCCCCGCTCTGCCTCTGTCAAGGCGTCCTTTGAGATTGTGTCGGGAAGTCTCGACAGTTCCGTGGTGGTGTGGTCTCCCGAGGAGGCTCCTCAGGGTGGAGAGGGCGAATCCTCGCCGAGAACCGTTTTCAAGTCACGTCTGTGTCTCCATCACCACACGGACTTTGTATACTCTGTCGCTCCTTGTCATTCCGATCCAACTGTCTCGTCCTTCTTCTCGGGGGGAAAAGACAAACGCGCAGTGCGCATTGCCCTAGACAATGGCCGCGTTCTCATGGAATACAAAGTGAGAAGCTCTGCAAAAACACACCCTCCATATCAACGCTCAAATATCCTGTCAACGGAACTCCCGTACTCACCCAGGCGTCAACAATTCATATATATATATATATATATATATATATATATTGGAGTATGAGTACCTGCACATGTATGCGGCGGTCGATCGGCATGTCAGCATGCGTCAGTGCATATTTACGTGTCTAGGCGCCGGCAACATATCCCAAAAACAGTCGTCTCCCTAACTCCCTTTCACCGCCTTCTTCTCACCTCTAAAACCAATACTGATCTACATCTTTGTGTTTGTCGTCACTTATATATATATATATATATATATATATATGGGTCCTTTATTTTTTGTTTGATCAGGGTCACGACGGTCCGGTGTGCTCCTTGGCAGAAGTTTCTTCTTCTTCGCTGTTGGTGACTGGCAGTTGGGACGGCTCAGCTCGGCTGTGGAGCATCGCCTCCGGAGAGTGTCTTCGCAAGCTGGACCAACACAAGCACGCAGGTGCGCGGCGAGCCCTCTTTCGCCCTTTATTCGGAGAGGCTGCGGAAAACAGACAAGATAGACACTCGACAGTGTTGGCGCTCTCCCGCCTGCCTGTGCAAAAATGCGGAGTGGGGAGACAGCAGAGAAGAGCGTGCGCGTTACGCGGTGTCGGCTTGTGGAAGATGCCCCTGCTATATGTCCAAGGAAGAGACGGCACGCCACATAGCTAAGGCCGAGCAAAAAAACAATGAGACAGAGGAATCAGCGGGAAGAAGGAAGAATATAATCCCGAGGAAAGAAGGCAGAGAGTGAAGGGGAACAATCTCGTGTCTCTGCTGTGTGTGAATTGCAGTGTCCGTTTTGGCTGTTCCCGAGCCGCCTCTAATCGTCACAGGATCCCAGGACAAGGCCCTGAGGCTGTGGACGACCTCTGGAGATCTGCAAAAGACAATTCCTGGTTCGTTCCTTTCCTCTCTCCCCGACTCCTGCGTGCAGGCCTATATATATATATATATATATATATATATACGTATACATGTATGTCTACGTATATATCTGCTTGTCTGTAGAGATATAGATGCGTCTGTATGCGTATGAGGTTCTGGGTTTACACATGGGTGCCGGGGGTTTTGCTTGGAATCGTGGACGCCCTCAGATTGGCCTTTCTCGTGCGTTGGTTCACCTTTTCCGTCCTCTCCCACATGGGCCGCCTGGGTTCTTGCCTGGCTGTCCGTTTCTTCTCTTTCTTGCCACTGTCTCCGTTTCACTGTCGCTCTCAGCAAGCGTCTCCGTGTCTCCTCTTTTTGCTTTCATCTGCGTCTCGCGCCTCTACAGACGCCCATCAGGACATCATTCGGGCTCTCGATCTCCTGGCTCTGGCGGCCTCGTCCTCGAGTCCTCCGCATGCGACGGTTCTTTCGGCCTCGAACGATCAACTCGTGAAAGCGTGGCGACTCGACGGCACGCCGCTGGGCGAGTTCGAAGGCCACGGGGCGTTCGTCTTTGGTGAGTCAGACGCGTGCACCGGCCGTTCGCGTGCAGCTGGGAGTGAACCCTAAATTGTCGAGGGTCGGCGACGCTCGTGATTTTCCTCTGCGTATCGCTCCGTCTCTCCGTGCGGATGTTTGTCCATCTGGGGTGTACGGCATGTGAGGGACAGGGTCTGGGAGAGTCAGGAAAGCTTCGGTCATTCGTCAGGCAGTCGAAGGGGCGGCGGACGCAACAGACGCTGCGCCGCCTCGTGCGCTCGAAGCGAAAAAAACGAAACGACAGGCTGTCTTTCAGTGCCACAGATAAAACGGGTGCGAAAAGCTAGTTATGCACATCTGCTTACCTATCTTTCTGGGGATATATACCTACAGTCACTATCCAGATTTTTATAGGCATGCATATATACACGCATCCATGACCTCGTCCTTGCTTCCATGCACAGACATATATATATATATATATATATATGTATCGATAGATACGCGTTTGCCTATCCGCAAACATCCGTTTATACCTGTGTGTTGGCAGTGTTGCACGCGTTTGCTCTCTTTGTTTTCCAGATGTGACGGCGAGTCGCCTGCAGCCAAATACGTTCCTCACGGCATCCGATGACTGCACATGCAAAGTGTGGTTGGTTGAAGGCTCGGAAGTCGACAAGGCCCTCACAGGCCGCGCGATCCAAACGCTTCTGCATGCAGCGACTGTCTGGCGAGTAAGGGGCTCTTCGCTCCCTCAAGCCACGCCGCCTCAAGTGACATTGGGCAGGACATCTGGACAGACACACACTTCTTGCCATCTAAACATATATATATATATATATATAGTTTGCATGCGCGCAAAGTTGAAGACGCTTGCAGGCATCTAGCGATTAAATGAAAACGCATATATATATATATATATATATATATGATCATGTCGGTTGCGCGGTCTCGCTCAGCGGTGAGAGTTCCAGGTCTGCTTGTCGCCTTCACTGGACGGGGCAGCGAAGAGTCGTGAAGGCCGCTGCATGGCGTTTGCTTTCTTCTTTTGACTTGTGCTCCGATGTTTGACAACTCAACAGGCGAACGCATGTTTGGGTTACCGGCAGATTGCGTCGCCTCCTTTAGGGATTCTCAAAATCTACAGACATGCACGCAGTCCACAACATGACATTTCGAGATCATATATATACTCATCCATTTGTGTATAAGTAGTTGTTGGAATTGTATTTCCCGTGGCATAGGGGTTTCAGTGTGACTCCCCAGGAAAAGGTAGTTTATGTGGACCTCGGAATTCCAGTTTATGCGTAACACTGTGTCTAGCTTCGTCGGTTGTTCTCTGATTGGTTTTAGGGTTTTTTTGTGCATTTCGTCTCTACACAGGTCGCCGAACTTCCGACAGGGGATATTGTCACATGCTGCGAAGATGGGAAACTGAGGTAGGAAACTCTAATGGGAACGGCCGATTCACCCCCAACTCTCTCCGTATATACAGAGTCCTTTTAATAAGGCGTGAAAATACATGTGTATGTATGCACTTCTTGACTGAGCGGGTTTTACTATATACCTGTACAGACGAAGTGACTGTAGGGAGTTGCGGGGTGCATGAACGTGCAAATTTTGATTTGCTCATGGCGTAAAACCTGCATCTAAATAAATAGGGATACACATTTGTGGGCATCGCCGCAGCCTGTGAAAGCGACGCATAATCCAAAAATTGTATTTTGCAACTGGAAATGACGAGAAAATGCATTGCGGGAACCTCTGCGATGCTTGTGTGGCTTCTACCGGTCCGCTTCTTCTTTTTCTGATTAGGGTATGGACACGGGATGAGAATCGGGCCCTCCCTGAGGCTGAACGGATGAAGCAGGAGCACGAGGCACAGGAAGTAAGCCAACTGGTTTCCCACGCGATGAGTTGAAAGATGGCTTCTGTGCCCCGTCCGCTCCCTCGCCGTCGCTTTCCTCCTCTCTGATAGTTCTTTTACACTATATGGTGCAGGTGTAAGTTCATATATCTGTACACGTTTCTCTCTCGCTTTCTGACACTACCGGTATGCGTATGGGGTCACGCGTTGAGGGGTCGGCAACAGCATTTCTCGTCTCTGAATCGGCGGTGTTTTTGCTTTTTTTTCCAATTGAAAGTGCGAAGATCACGCGTGACAGGAACCTTTGCGAAGTGGTTGACCGCTGGCCTCTGTGCACCGGCATTTCCTGCGGATCTGATGCGCAGCAGGGAGTCAAACGAGAAACAAAAGAAAGGAGCGTAGCGTTCGAAGAGACTTGTGGAAATGCGTTGTTCCGTCGCAGGCTCAAGCGGCCGCCGCGGCAAAAGGCGAATCTTCGATTGACGTCTCCTCTCTCCCGGATGTCTCCCAAATGGCTGTGAGTTGCATTTTTGCCGTGCATGCAGTTAGATGCAAGCAAATACACGCACGTTCCTGTGGATATACAGCGTGGCCTGCGCACATACTGGAACCCACACTCGTCCACGCCTCACCGCATGAATAAACAGATGCATGTATATATATATATATATATACATTTGCGAATAGCTAGATTGATGGATGTAAAAGTGTGAGGTTGATTACAGCCAAACAGTGAGACATGGTGCAGTTGTACAGGAGTTAAACAGGTGCCCGCCTTTGCTTTTCGTGTGTGCATGCAATCTGACATTCAGTCCTACAGAGGTAAACACATCACTGTCCCTAGATAAAACTGTCGAAAGTGGCGTTGGAGACAGGTCATGTTGGGAAGAGAGGCGGTGCGGCGGGGCTGGTGTTTTTTTGTCTTTCAAGGCGTTGTGTCTCTGGTGCGGTTTTCAGTCGCTTCGCGGGAAAATCGGCGAGATGAAGATGTTTCGCGAGGGGGATTTAGCCACTGTCTACACGTGGCAAGGCACAGGCTGGGAGCGAGTCGGCGAAGTGGTTGGAGCAGCCAAGCAAAAAACGCACTACGAGGGCGACGCGGTAAGTTGATGCGGAAACGGGTCCCGAACCAGCAGGGCCATGTTCCAACCTCTCAAACGCGGAGGCGCCGCAACCTCACGCACAAGTAGTCAGCTGTGTATGCACCCTTATAATCTTCGATTATGCATATATAGAGACAGTCAGACACATTAACATATGCAGAAAGCATGCATATGTATGTATATATATATATGTATGTATTTCTTTATAGGCATGAAGCGAAGGATGACGCGAATAGGCTTGTGTGGGTATGACGGCGTATGTGCCAGAGTCAGGTGCATGCGTCAATGGACGTCTCTGCCGAGTTAGCCGTCTGCATGCATCCCATTTTTGTCCGGGTTTTTTCAGTACTTCGAAGCGGGAGAGTACGATCACGTTTTCAAGGTTGAAATTGGAGAAGGCGGCGCCTACAAACCTCTTCCCTTCAGGTGCTCAGCACGCCAAGCTACCAGTGTCTCCGCGTAAATACCAGTCTTTCTCAATACTTCTGTGTATGCGTGCGCATGCATATATATATATATATATATATATATATATGCACATATGTACATTTTGTGGTTGGGTGTCTGTCAGTGTGCACTTGGCAGTTGGAGAGGTGAGACAACTTGGAATAGAAACGCCCGTAGCTGTGTGTTTGTAGAACGTGTTCCAAAGTGCAGCATGCACGTTTTTGTCGGATCCAGAATCTCGAACAGTCGTGACCCACAGTTCATTTTCTCTTCATCCTGTACTTTCAGTCGAGATGGCAGGCCAGGCAACAGAAACATGTCTTTATAGTTATATATATACATATATATATCCGTGTTTTATACCTGTGTTTTGTATGTTATCGTTTTTTTAATGTCTTCGCGTTGCTTCTTCCATGTCTGCATGCGCTTGCTCGATTATTCCATAGTTCCGCAATGTTTTTTCTCTGCGCGTCTCAACCTGACCTTTCGCCATCGAGCGCCTCTGTCGTGGAAGAATCCTAACGGCGTCAGCTTTGGCCCCCAGGCGTCTGCATGCAGTGAAGTGCACGGCTGCTTTTCGGTCTCGCGCGGCGGACGGCAGCATCGCCAGTTTTCGTTTCGTGTCCGAAGATACTCCCCATACATTGGCCTTATCCGCTTTTGCCCATCGCGGATTTTCTTACCCCCAATGTGCATGGATGCACTTCGGAGTTCCTGATTCTCTCGCTTCTCTTCTCGCTTTCTTCTCGTTTCCTGTCTCTTTTGTCTCGTCTCTGTCGCAGAATGTCAGACAACCCGCTGGTTGCCGCCGAGAAGTTTTGCGTTCGCGAAGGCATCAACAAGAGCTGCCTTGAACAAATCACCAGCTTCATTCGCCGCAACACCGGCACCTCTTTTTCCTCTTCTTCCTCATCTTCTTCATCCTCTTCTTCCTCTTCTTCGTCGCTGCGCCCCGGGGCGCCGAGCCAGGTGGGCGTGTTCGACGCAGCTGTCGCGAGCAAGGTCGCGCCGCTTATGGAAGTCTTCACATTTGCCAAGGGAAACTTTGAAGGAGCTAGCAAGAAAATCCTGGAATTCGATGCACAGTTCCCTGCCGACTCCCCGGTAAGAATCCCTTTGCAAAGAGGCCAAGACAAACACTCGAAATCCTGTACACATGCACTGGCGTGCATATATATGTATATAGGGGAAACCACCTCTACACGCAGATGTAGATGTGTCCACCTGACTCTCTACACCGTCCATATACAGAAAGAGATACGTGTATGTATGTATGTATGTATGTATGTATGTATGTATATATATATATATGCAGAAGCATGCATACATTTACGTATAAATAACTGCTTGAACTGCCGTGCCTTCGGTGATTGTGGTAACCTTGATACAGGGGAGCGTTGATTTCGCGGGAAAACGCTTGGTTTTTCCTCCGCTTCAGTTTTTCTTCCTTCATGCATCCAATGGTCTAAAAAGATGTCCGTCTATATTGTCGACTTTCCACACATGTATTCGTTCTAAGCAGGTTGTTCACGTTTTCTCGATTTGTCGCTTGCTGTCCGCATGCGCCTGTGTGCGTTTCCATGTTTTCTTGCCCTGATAAAAACGAATTCTGGTGTCTCTCTCACGTCGCCGCCCGAGTCAACGGTGCGCGAGATGTGTTTCCTTGCGAAGATTGGAACTCGATTTTGTTTTTGTTTCGCCAGGAGCGTTTGACAGCACTGGAGACGCAGTACCTGCTCGACGCTCTGGAGAAAATCAAATCACCGAGTTTCATGAAGCAGGGCTTTCGGTAGGCGATGCGTCTCGCCTGGTTTGCCTCACCGAGTGTCTAGACACCCGGTGCCTCCATGGACAGCCGAGCACAATGCCCTGGATGTGCAGCAGAAAAAAACGGCAACCCTGAGAATCCTTTGCAGATCCCATGAATGAACGGTTTCCTTCCCTCCTGCGCCTGTGCATATATATATATATATATATATATATGTAGACATATATGTGTGTGCAAATATATATATGTATATATTTCAGCTGGTGTATGTGTTCGCCGTTTTTGCTTTTCCTTCTTAGGGCGTGCGAGATTGATGTTCTTTTCGAGAAACTGGCGACGTGGCCGAGCAGCAAGGCGATGCCTGTGATGGACATTTGGCGAATCATGGCGCTTCATCCCCAGTACCATTTGGTTCACAAGAAAACGGGTGACCAAGGGTGAGCGTCCCACGAGGAAAGGCGGAAGCGGCCCCAAAGAGGGCGACGAAGAGAGAAACGAGAGGCCTACGCACAGGAGAGGGGAAAAGGAACCGACCGAAAGCAGGCGAGAGCCGCACTTATCACAGGAGGCAGATGGCACGAGAAGGACGGCTCAAACCCTAAATCCTAAAGACAGGGCGGAAATAGGGAGACACGCCGAAAAGGCAAACCAAAAGAAAGACATTTGTTGCTTCCTTCGCGTCTCTAGCTGGCCTGTGACCTCTGCGCGTTTTCGCGCCCTCCCCGTTCCTGCATTTGCGCGCCGGGATGGGGGCTTTCCGGCCTCTGCCGATGGTTCGTCCGTGCTGGGTTTCCCTTCGTTTGTTTCCAATAGTGTTTATTTGGTTGGATCCGGTCAGTGAACGTTTTCCTCGCCTCAGGTGGATGACGGTTATTGTCGCTCTTCGGCACTTGAAGGACGCATGCACGAGCGAAACGGACGAATCGCCCTTGATGCTCTGCTGTCTCCGCTTCCTCGCGAACCTCATGGACCTGACAACGAATCGAACAGTCATGCTTCGCCATTCTGCCGTAGTAAGAACAAGAAGAAACAACACCTGGGGTCTAAAACGACGCTCCACACGTCCTTTAGGAGGCACGTGCTCAGTTCCGCCTGAGTGTGCCCTTTGTTTCTCCGCGCAAAATGGCCTTTTTGCACCCAAGTAAGTGTGTGCGTTCACCTTCTAGATTTCTGGCTGTACTCCTACTTTTCGGCAGCTACTAGCATGTCTACATGTATATATTTCGGTGTCGATTTAGGTGTGGATGGGGATTCGTTCATGCGTCAGAGTAACTGGCCTTAGTGGGAGTTATCGCTGTTTCGAGTTGGTTCTCTCTCGTTTTCTCCAGATCCTGGAGAGCGTTGCTTCCGATCGCATTCTGAAGAGCCCCAACAAGAATGTTCGCCTCACCGCTGCCTCGCTCTTGGCGAATTTTTCTGTGGCCTTTGCCAACAAAGAAGAAAAGGAAGCTCGCCTCAAGGTGCGTTTGGCAGAAACCTGCTTGCGGCGGCTGCCTGGTTCCGCGCGACGCCAAAGACCTCGTGGCGGAGCTCGAAGACACCGTGCCTGAAGAAACGGCGAAATGCATGCAGATGGGCACTTGGGCAGGCCTGCTTGTGGCTGTAAACCGGCGGCAAAACGTCTTTGGCAGACGCAGGGTCGTGTGTAGAATAGGGAAATGCAGATGCGTCTGTTCGATCTGCATGCGCCGTTGGTGGCTGTGTCACGGGATGAATGCACGTAGGGGGTGAAAACGTTTTCTCTGCAGCAGTGTTCGTCTCCCACATGTGTACACATGTGGGCACCCCTGTCGGCGTGTGTTTCTGTTCCAGCTTCTTAAATTGCTTCGCGGCGTGATGGAGAGTGAACGAGATCTGGATATTTACTACCGGTGTCTCGTAGCTCTCCTGACCACCCTGGTTACGCCTCCTCAACCTCAGCAGCGGAGACTGCTCATCGACGAATGCCAAGCGATTGATATGGCGGGCGCCTTGCCTCCTCTCAATCAAAATATCCCTGCTGAAGGCCGAATTGGAGACGCTGCGCAAGATGTGTTGCTTCTTCTCGAGTAAAGATAAGGGATAGGGAACCACGCGAAGGCAGGTGTCTCTTTGTCTACGGTTTGGCGAGAAGAGAGCGGAAAGACGATACCCTTTCCCGTTCAACGAATGCAAAAGCGTGCATGTGTGGCAGGCTACGCCCACGCCTAATCCAAGAGGGGGGGAGGGGGGGGGGAACGGCGGAGACTGAGCACTAGATATACAGCGTGTACAGCTTGTGGAGCGGAAGAAGGGAGAGAGGAGGGAGTGTGTACGAGCTCGGCGAGAACGAGGTGTTTCCCTCTGCCTTTCCAGAAAAAAAAACGGCATATCTGGATTTGTTGAACAAGCGCCAGGAGCAGAGCCCGATTGGTTGCTCACTGCACAGGCACAGGTGAAGAACCTTGTGACCGTCTAGGCTTCAATCGAGTTAAGGAGGAAGATGGTCAAACGTACAAGATACTCTCGCTCTATCTGATTTCTGTCTCCTTTGTTTTTTAGACCGATCTCGGGAAGCAACGGGGAGACAACGAAAAGAAAACGGGGCAGCGCGTACCCGAAAGAGCGAGAAAATTATGATTGCGAAACATAAATGTACCACAAACCTAAACATGTACGTATATATATAGTATATATGTTCTGTCTATGTATATATGTAGCTACATACTGGTGCACATCCTCCACAGTATACATATATATATATATATATGCAATTTTAGATGGGAGCATGACGTAGTCCTAGAGCCCTTCGGGGCTCTCTCCACCGCGAGAGCGAACATTACGTACCGGTTGTGGAGGCGAAAAACTGTCGTCGGCGTCGAGGAAACTTTCTTTTGCACGGCACACGAGTTGGCTGCTTACCGTGGTGCCAACAAGCGTCTTTTCTTTTCCAAGAATTCGGCGTGTATCGGGCGAGCTGCGTGTCAAAACCGGGTAGCGCTCCACTTGTTTCAGAATCAAGAGCCACAAAGTGTATCATCATACACGTTGTTGGTTCGAGGGTTCGAGATAGAGGTATTTTCCACCGCAGAAATACGTTTTGTACATCTTTCTCCTGCGAATGCCAGCTCTGTTCCCCAGCTCGCAACGTGTCTAAGCGAAGAATCACCTCTAGGTAACGTTTTTGTTGGGGGATACTAGCCTTTTTAGCTTCTCGAGACGCGCGACTTGCCGCACAAGTTACATATATTAGGCGTGAGGACCACGCCAACGCTACGGGAGGGTATAGGACGCAATCTGTTTCTTGTTGAGTCTCAAACACTCTCAGGACAAGCCGCTACATGATCAATGGGCGTAACTGACCAGAACGGAGCGCCAGGTGTCCTCCTGGTACGCATTTCCTTGGAAATGTATTCTTTCCAGTTTGTTCTATGGGACTGATACTCCAAGCACGAGTGGCCAATACAGGATGAGGGGAAAAGGATGCTTGCGCGGCACCCAACGGACACTCGATCACACACTGGTAGCGCTTGTCATCCACGTTTTTTTCGTTGGAAAGGAATAAACGGCTGCTGAAAAGCAGTCCTGGATACGTTTCTGGTCTGCCTTAGACTGAGCGGTGTCTCGTTCCGGCAACCGCTGTTGCAAGTCTGAGAAATCAAATCTGCGAGGAACGCGTCTGTGTGCAGTTCGTCGTGAGAGAAACTAATGGTGCCCATCGCGCAACAATGCCATCATGTTGCTGACTCAGAATTCCGGCTTCGTTGAGTATTGCAAATCTCAGGTTTCTCAAACAACTACGGTGGTTCCAAATGCGCTTTTTCGCGTTCTGTTGCGTTGACGTCTGTGCGCTCAAGTGCTCAGAGTGCCGAAACAATTGTTACTGTTCTGTTTCTTTTTGTGGTTTTCCCCTCCGTCTTCTTGTCTCGCTTTGACGCCCGAAAAGCTGCGACTCTGCACCGCTCGCTTCCTTTCGAACGTCTCCCGTGCTTTCGCATGGCGCGATCTAGCTAGCGAATTCGAACAGAAACCCAACATGCTATAAGTTTGAGACTGGTGCAGCGGAACTGCACTCCACACGTGCCAGAAAACGCCAGGAGCAGCAGACGAATACACGTCGTCTCGTTCTGATTTTTGTCTGTCGTTCTTGCGTTTTTGTCGCCACGCTGGTGAGGAATATTGGGGATAGCCGACTATTCGTTCAAAAAACTGAACGCTCTCCTATAGCTTCGAGCCCCCTCCTATCGACTGCCGGATGCTTGTCAAATCCCGCTCTTGGCTGTCCACCTCCGAAAGTGAGTTTCCTCGTTGACTGCTGAAGCAAGGTGGTTTTCCCTGTTCTACGGACATCCGGTGCGTAGCGCAATCTGCATTCCGTGTCCACAGTCGGGGAACTCGGGGCGGGCAGTCGATTGTAAAAACAGAAACGCTATTCCGCTTCCCCGCTTATTCGAGCTGTCGGTTACATAACGCAACAGTACCTCAGCGCCAACAAACATGGATATGCAATCTCAAACCGTTCCGGTCCCCAATGACAGTGAAGCCAATTCATTTTAAGGGGCGTTTGCCAATGGGAAACCCGACGCGCGTGCGGTTAGAAATCCGTAAACTTTGAAAAATACGCATACGTGTGTAAAACGTTGTTACATACATGCACGAGGGGTGCGTGTGTTGGGTGGTGTGTTCTTTTACGGTAAAACAATGGGAAGTTGACAGTGTTGAAGGATGCGTAAGGCGACGGGCGTGTCGATACTGTTTGTTGTCGAAAGCTTGTTTTTGCATGACAAAGGCTAAACGGCGTAGACGAAACATTTCGTACGGCCGGCGAGCGACACTCCCCTGCCAGATTCTACCTGCTTAAATGGCCGTGATGGGGATGTTCACGAAACGGATGATCGTATATGGAAACCGTGTCCCTCATCCCGTTGTTCATAGGGCAATCTGTGTTGCACGTGGCCTTGTGGAACTGCCTGCACTTTTGCGTGGAGAGCAAGATGTTCTTCTCTTTCGACAGAGTGCGTTCTCAATCTCGCCAGTTTGGTCTTCCCTCACCTTCTCGTGTGCTCATTTGCAGGGTGTTTCACTGTTTACAGCCCAGCCAACGTCGCATCAAGAAAATGGGGGCTCACACGTCTCCACTACGCAGGCTTCGCTTTGTCTTGCCGATGCTCGCGTTGAGCAATCTCGTCGCCGTTTCAGAACGTGTTGACGGACAACTTGTACCAATTCATGGGCTTGAAGAAACATCGGAGGCCTTATTTCTACCAAAACCACGGGAGGACGGGGCATTTCGAGGCAGAGAACTGGAAGAAACAGAGGGAGACCAGACAGGGCACGGCCACGATCAAATGCAAGACGAGGGGAACGTGCGTGAGCAGGGAGACAACAAGCGACGCCGTCATGAGGAAAAGGAGGCTCAACCCTCAGGCGAACAAGATGGAGAACGCGAATCTGAAGAGAAAGAACAGCCTCCCCCAGAACTTGGCTCTCACGAAGAATCCTTCGCGCCGCCAGATGTTCAACCGGAGCAGGCGGCTCCACGCGCAGCGTCTATCACGTCAGGTACGTTGGAATATGAATACATACGCAACTAGCGAAATGCATGGAATTCTAAACTTCCAATTCGACGTAGCACAAGAATATGTATTTGCATATATATATATATATATGTGCGTACCCTCTCTAGGTCGATTACGCATGAGCTTTTGTAAGGAGTGTGGCTACAAACCCGGAACGCTAGAGCGATGCATTCGAAACGCTGTCGCTTCTGTTCAGACGTTTCTGAAAAGCAGTTGAATGCAGGAGCCTCTCATAGTTGACCCCGGAACCATTATACATATCCATATCTAATGTGCGTGTGGATATGCGTATCGCCTTTTCTGAACTTTACCTATCCGAAGCCTGCTGTGGGTTGTGTCGCTGTTCTTCATGTTGTGTGGTCACCGAAATCTCGAGGCCTCCACGTCCGGTTTCCAGTTGGAATTATTTGTTTCCACGAGTCTCTGGTTCGTTCAGCGTGCGGCTGGTCTTTTTTTTTAGCGAACAGAAGCCTAGATGTTACCGACCTCTCCGGGAGAATCTTCGAACACACCACCCGCCGTTGAGTCGCTTTCTGCTGCGTGAGCCCCAGCAGAGCATCGCTCGTGCAGTGTTGTGTGTGTCCATCGGTTTTCGCTTTTTGCTTTTGAACAGAGTGCCTCAGATACCACAATTTATTTCGAGTAGATCACCTGAGGGAGCACGCCCTGCAACCCCTTCATGCCCATTCAGGGATGGACCGCTACGCGGTCGCCCTTATGGAGAGAGTAGCAGCATCCAACTGCGCACAGAGATCCCTTCCCCGCGATATTCCGGTGAGCAAAGCGAAACGAACAAATCACCGAAACCGGGGCAGCAGGAACAAGCAGAGGATCAGTGAATGCAAGGACGGTTCCCTCGCGGGTGTGCGAGCGGACAGGCCCGGGGTAAGAAGTGCAGAGGAGCACGGAGTGTGTTGCGTGCAGATGTGGAGGCTTGTGAGCCGGCGTTTTCGTTTTGTGTTGGTCAAAAACAGAAGCAAAAGGAAGACGCGAGAGAGAATCATATATACGGGCACCACGAACGTGCCGATCATCCAGCACAGACGCTGACTTGAATAGGAATAGTCAAACGATCGTCTACATGCAACCATGCGCACCTTCATCGACTCAGACATACATGCATACATTCAAATATATATATATATATATATATATATATATATATATACATCCGTGTGTATAAGCGGCGCCCACACAGAGATACCCATAGATATATATATATATATATATATATATATATATGCGTACAAGTACGTATCTGAATAAATCTTTATCTGAGTGGTCAACTTTTATGTTTTTTGTTCAGTTTGGGGTTAATTTCTACGCTACTTCCGGAACCAAGCCGTCGTGTTCAAGAGCGACACACCTGTGGTACAGAGGCATCGACAGCTTCCACGGGTACGATGCAAGTGGTTTTAATTTATCAACACGTTTCACTTTCAGAAATCCTATACAGACGTCTGACGCAATGCTCCACTGCGCCGTTGCTCAATGCCACAATAACTCGGCAACTCTATTTTCCGATATGTGTATCTACAGAGATAGGTAGAAAGTGCTTTCGCGGTGATATGAAACAGCAGCCTCTCAAGGATACATAGGTGTCCGTGTGCAAATGATCACAGCGTTTACCTGTACAGATTGTGTACATGAGTCTACGTCGATATTCATGGTGATGGCTGCAGAAGACACAGCAACGCAGGTCTATGTACACCTGTGTTTCTACGCACAGCCAGCCAGCCAGATCGAAGCGCACACAGACCATTTTGTCGGTGTTCATCTACCGGCTGAAGCGGGCTCCTGCTTGTTCATTTGTGGTCTTCGCTGTTTTTAGGCGATATCCCGGAACAGATTGGAATCGAGGCTCTGGCCTTCAGTTCATTCAGATGATGTGGAGTCGCTCGGAGTACGTAGCCTGTGCCCGTACACAGGAGTGCACCTCCGGCATGAATCAAATTTTGTGTTTATATTATCCTCCAGGAAATGACGTGGGAGAGGCGCCTTTCAGGTGAGTATCTTATTTTTCTTCGGGCTACCCCTTCCTCTGTGAGGCATGCCACGCACACTAAGTTCCCATAGCGTACGCCCTAATGTACACATGTCTATCCGCCATGCCGTCCACCTGGATGTACGCATGTATACATGTGTGGAGAGATATCGGTACACAAGAGTATATTCGCATATATATAAGGTAGATTTTCTGGGTATGAGTCACACCGAATCGCGTGAACTTTGCCTATTTTCCTGTTTTGCCCTTGCGTTTAGCAAGCAAACATGGGATGCCATTCTTCTGCGCCATCTCCGTTGGCTAGACTATGGAAGCCCCGGCGCCCGACAGGAGCCTCCTCGTGCGGCGATCTCCGAGTTGCCGACGGGCAGTGCGGAGTAGGAAACTGGAAATGATGGAGGTTGGGAGGGTGGAAATCCCCTTTCTCGAAACCCAACAGCAATCCAAACTGTGGAGTCTGAATGCGATGTTTACGACAGAGACTCATGTTCATGATTCGCGCGCGTAAGGGATGCTCCTAAAACACTTTCAGGGATCCAGGGTTGGTGCACATCCTTTTTCACATGCTGCTTCATGTGCGTAAGGATTTACTTATAAAGGTACAGAACACATAGATCTGCACGAATTTTTGAATGCGTGAGCGTGGATCACGTCTGCACTCTGCATACACGTGTATGTCTATGGACTCTCTCTGTGACTCTCTCTGAATGCATATATATATATATGTCGATTATTCACGAGATTTCGGCCAACGTGGGGAACTTGCACATTCGTTCATATCCTAGATTCAGGGTGCGCATGACCTGTGCGTGAAATGTCAAGCTGGGTTGTCTTTCTTTTGAGCAATTTTGCGCTGGCAATGTCAACTCTAGAGCGTCGACTTTTTCCCTGCCGTCTTTGTTTCCCTGTCGCTATATGTTTCCTTGCGGTTTATTGGGGAAACACGTTGTGTGAGGTGAGGACAGGCTCCTGGAACTTCCCCACCCCCCCCCCCCCCAACGAACGTGGCACGGTCCGATTGTGTATCTGCAAGGGTACAAGCATAAGAAAAGGAACGTATTTGTCTGTCATTTTAATCTGGGACGTTCCGCGGGCGGTAGCGCTGCGATTTTTAGATTGTGTATATGCAAGGGTACAAGCATAAGAAAAGGAACGTATTTGTCTGTCATTTTAATCTGGGACGTTCCGCGGGCGGTAGCGCTGCGATTTTTATCCCCCGGAAAACAGGGCCAGCTGTCTGCGTTGATAACACCCGTTTTCGGGAACGCGTTTGCTTCCTCGCTAGGCTCCTTTCTTTCTGCATGCAACAACTGGGCTTCTTCGCGGGATCCTGACGGCGTTTTCTCCTCTTTTTTCACGTGGATTCGGTCTGTAAACCAGGCATGTCTTTTTGCCTTGTTTTTAAATACGACCGGACACACCGTCTGCCAGCCGCAGAAGAGCGAGAACACAAGGAATCCTGAAAAAGAGTCGACTTGTTTTCTACGATGAGTCCGCTTCCGACTACCGAAAACGTGCCAGAATCCCATAGAGCCAACGTTTCTTTTCTGCCTCTACACATATCTGATATGTGGCCCAAGATCTAGGCACGCCGCCCTACATTGATTTTTTCATGCATATCTCCAGATAGATCTTGATAAATACCCGCACACATAGGACAAATTCACACACATATATATCTATGCCCACATGCTTGTGCATGGATGCGTCTTTGCGTATCGAGCCAAGTCAACACACTTTGGGTACGTTCCCCTTCTCCAGTGTCCACGAGGAGTTCCCGTTCGGCTTCCCGCTGTTGTGTCTTGTGTCGTTGTTGGGCTATCTGAAAAACGCAGGAATTGAAGAGAAGAAAACACCTGACGAAAAGGTAGATCGGCAGGATGCAGCAGAGGAGCACCGCGCAGCATCCGGGGAGCACAGAAACGAAAAATGTATCTGAAACGGACGGAGTAGAAGCGTTTTAAACCTGTTTCGGTAGACCACCTACGTTAGTTTCATACCCGTGCATCGGGTTCCCAAAGATCGCTCTAGACGCACACATTGGCCGCCGCGGACCGCTCTAGATGAAAAAAGCTAATAACTCGATTCCACAACCATTTCCATGGTCTCACACCTTCTCCCTTTCTCTTCACGGTAAGAGCCTCGTGAAACCGAAAAGACGGCAATCGCCTCGAAAACAGCAGAGACGCGAGGCCCTCGAACTTTCGCCTGAAGTCACCCGCCACTCTCGTACACACGCATGCCCCGGTAGAGTCCACTGCGTAACCTGACAATCAACCCCGAGGCGATTTCCTCCGCTTCTACGTCTCCTAATCCCTTCAAATCGAGCAACACAAACCGCGATCCCAACCCCGTTCGTAGCAGTCCCCGTCTCTCCACATCGCTCCACAGCATCTCTTTGAATTTCCGCGCATACAAACGATTGAGCACTTCGCCCCGCCCAGCAAGTAGCCACCGGACGAAAAGGCCTTGCTGCGGGAGACAAAGCGAAATGAGACTCTGCGAGGCCCCGGGTGCACTGTGTACAATATTCAGTTCGTGGAGAAGCAGGAACAGTTCCTCGGTCGACTCTGAGACGCGTTTTCCCGTGGGCAAAAGACGGACGGGCTGCTCGTCCTTCGTTCTTTCGTTCAAAGGAGAAAACGTCTCACAAGGGTGCCCACGGGCGTTCCCACTTTCGCCGCGGCGAAAAGCCTCAAATTGCATCTGTCTGCTGCCACCGTGTCTATCTGCCTTCTGTGGGACAACAGTTCGCTGCGTCGAAGCGCCTGTACACTGGAAAGGCTCCGCTGAAGGGATGGGCATATCCTCATATGTGCCGAGAAGAAACCGAATGAGTGTGTAAACCCGTGCCTCAGAGAGCGACTCCTCTGTATTCCCCTTTCTCTCGCGTCTCTCCACCCCTTTAGGAGTACGAAATCTAACGCCTTCTCGTGCTGTCCCATCTGACGCGTGAGTGCTGCTTGCTCTCTCCGAAAAGCCGTTGCACGACGCGTCGCCCGCTGCGTTTTCTCCGTGGAACAAGCCGAGCGCTTGCGCCTCGCGAAGCGTCAGGACTTCTTCTGCTCCCTTGACTCCTCGTCTTAACACATCTCGCACGCGGTCAAGCGCATGCAGTTTCCGTTTTTCCTCTTCCGTTTGTATTCGAGCGAATTCACCCTCCGGTCGCTGACCTGTCTCGAGCAACCTCTGCCGGTCGTCCTCAATCGCATTCCTCGTCGGCCTCGACAGACCGTCAAGCGGCGGGTGAGTGCTTTCTTGCCTCTCCGACAGAGATCTACGAATGTCGGCATGCTTGCGCGAGGCTGCTCTGAGGAGAATGCCCGCTTCGCGCCGACGCGAGCTCCACGCAGCGAGGTACTTTTTGATCGCCTCGTGAACAGCCTCTGCCCGCATATCCGTGCGTGGGGATCGACTCAAGACCTCGACTGATAAAACTGTCGCCAGCTGCTTCCCCAACTGAACGGGCAAGTCCAAGAGAAATCTCCGGCGTCGGCTTATACTCGAGTGCGCAGTGCCCCGGAACGCGTCCTCAGTCGCCTCGGTTCCTGTCGTAGCCTGGCTGACCTGAAAACCTCGTCCTGCGCTCCCCTCCCAGACAGGCGGCGACTCTGCGGCTTCGTAGAGATGCTCTCGTTCTTCCTGGTCCTCTTCCGCGATCGGTTGTGACTCCGTTTCTCCACTGAAAGAAACGCTCGTCTCCTGGGTGGTGTCAGGGAGGCGCTTCGCGCCTCTGCTCCGTCCACAGCACCTCTCTGCAGGCTGCATCTCGTACCCGCTCTCCCATTCCTCTCTCCACGAAGAACGTGATGGCCGTGCTTCTGAGACCAGTCTCTCTCTCTCCTTCCCCGCATGTTCCCAGCCCTCCCGGTATCTCGGCTGCTCCGTTGCGCGCCTTTGTGCATTCTCCACGCACCTTTGGACAAAATGCAGCCAGTCGCTGGTGAAGAAGAGCACGAACGGGCCCTGAGAGACACCGGGGAGGCGGATTTGTCTGAGGACATTCCTTGCCAGCAAGATCTCGACTTCACGTTCTTCCTGCGAGTGCAGGCTCCGCTCGCCTGCAGTTCCTCGCTCATCCACCTCCGACACGAGTCGCCTTCTTTTCCTGGGCTTTCGTGTCTGTGATGTTTCCCCGCTCTGGACAGCGGAGAAGCGGAAGGGAGATCCGGTTCCGTCTCGCGACTCCGCGCTGCCTGGCTGAGGCATCGCCTCTGCAGCCGGCGCACGCATGCGACGATCGCCTTCTCCCCTGCCCCGGCGACCGTGAGTGCACCTGTCTCCAGTGGACGAGGCAGCGGAGCACGAAGGAATCGCCCACTCGACACTCTCCACGCACGCTGTCCTGTTTCCGGAGGAGGCAATGGCCAAAGAGCTACCAGAGACGGCGGAAGTCGAAAGAGAATTCGAAGATGGAGACGAAGGTGCGGTCGAGCACGAAGACGACGAATCAGACAGAGGACGGGGCGGCCGCAACGCGGGAGAGACCGACAGAGACGAGACTCTGATCACCGGCGCGGTGCGCGCAACGTCGCAGCAACAGTGGAGACAGCAGGAACAGCAGGACACCGCAGGCAGCTGGTGCCGGAGGAAGAAGGGAAAACCAAAGACTTGGAGGAGGGGCGGCTCGAAGGCTTCCCGCAAGTGCAGCAACTTCTTCAGCAGTGGAGACAACTGGAACGCCCCGACATCGACGGGCGGCAAGGCGTGCGACGCTTGGGCTCTCGGTCCATCGGGGCTGAGACCTGAGAACGGCGGCGCTGACGCACCGCATCCCGAGGCAGCGAAAGGCAAAGAAGGAACAGAAGAAGGATCAGAAGGAGAGGAAAAGGAAGATGACGACGAAGAGACAGAAGAAGAGACAGGAGAAGAGACAGGAGAAGAGACAGGAGAAGAGGAAGAGGAAGTAGAACGGTGTTCTTGGGGAGGCGAAGGGGGTTCGTGGAGTGGGGAACCGCAGTTCTCAACGGTTTCGTTCGCCTCCATTTCCTCGACAGGAACTCCGCAGGCGAAGCGACACGCTCCATCTGTCTGCACATCTGACCTCCCTGCACTCGCTTTGTCACTCAGACATGGACTGCTGCCGCTGTCTGTTGGGTGTTTTCCTTCATCGAACAGGAGGTTTCGTCCATACTTTTCCCCCTTTTCTCTGAAGATTCTCCAAACCCTCAAGAAAAAACACAGAACCTGGCCGAGTGGCGATGATGGGAGGCGCGACGACACACAAAGAAGAGCCGGAGAGCCGCACGGAGACAGGGAGGCTGCAAGAGAGTCGCAACAACAGCTACCACTCGAGAGGCCTTTTGAGAGACGCGCACAGAGGAAAGGAGAGAGAAAGAGGACCAGCGACGGTTCGAGAAGAAGGGGAAGTTCTCCGTTTTTGTCGCTCGAAAGATGTTCGCAACAAACCAGAACACGCCAAGCCCATCCTCACAGAAGCGGAAAGCAAGACGAGACGCTTTGCCTGCGCTTCGCAAGCGATTGTGAAGAAGGAGGACATTTTAAACTGAGAAAAAGAAACCGTTCACCTCCGAACGAAGCGACGAGATGCAAGCTGCACGCTGAGGAAGCGTTTCATACATAAAGGAACGGAGCATGCATAAATAATCCGAAAAAGGGAGATGAATTTAGGTTCCGAAGGTCTCTATGACGCATACGGATGCGTGTAAATATATATATATATATATCCGCTCGTGTAGATGTGAATATATAGTCGGTGCTCATATATGAGCAAAAACGTACGTCGAGCAAACACTTCTTTTCTCACCGATTTTTCACGTACAATTCGCTGTATCGGACACGTCCAATCCTTCCGATACGTAGCATTTCGTATGCCCGATATTGTCCGTCTCCGTGAAAACGTGCATATACACTAGAGAACGTGGACGCATTTTAAACGCGCCCGTTCTGTATACGCCAAAAAAGGGCGTAGATCGAAATCTGTTTCTGTCAAAAATGTGGCGCTGAGCACTGAGACGCGGTTGCATGCGTCGAAAAGGATTTTCAAGCGACGATGCCGGTGTCTTGGTGATTCATTCCTCCGAACCTGTGTGTTCGCTTTGTCTGTTTTGTCTTCTTTATTCTTTGCGGGTTCGCCTTTCGCGTTTTTTGTTTTTTTGAAATGCTGCCTCTTTGTTCATTTCTCTGCATGTCCTCTCCGCTTTCAACGGAGGTTCTCGCTGGAGTCTTTGCCACGACAACCGCGTGGAAACGGCTCGGAGCCTTTTTTCGAACGACAGAAACGTTTGTTCCCCTCTCGCTTCTCTTCAGGCGTTAGTTGGAGCAATTCCGCCCCTTTTGAGTCTTGTGCTGTCTTTTCCTCGTCTGTTTCCGCACAGCCTGTCACGCGGTGGACGGGTTCGGCTCGCAGCGTCGTCAGCGGGGTTTCTGAAGACTGAACCCGGTAACCGCTTCCCTTCGTTGGCCTCGGATTCGCCGTCTCTTCTTTTGCCTTCTTGTCCGCCTTTTCAAATTCTCGAGCAGAGGGTGTGCACTGAGGTGTCGGAGGACCAGCTGCGTCCTCGCGAGTCTTTCTGGAAAAACAAGCTGACGTTACCCCGCCGCGTAGCTCGTAAAAAAAGCCAGTTCGTTTCTGTGCAAACATCCATGCACGGGTGAGCAGGGACGTGTGGTCGAGGGTGCAAGGCGTGCATGTGAATCGCTACAGAGATGCCTGCGTTGTTGCTTGCGCGTGGTCAGCGAGGATGTCGCAGTTAACAGGGACAGGCCTTCTCGGAGCTCTCAACGAGTCTCCTCTCGGCGCGTCTCCTTCGTCCTCTTTCCTCTTTGGGCGGGCATCGTCTTCTGGCCCTCAACAGACATCCGGATTCGCTTCTCTCCAGACCCCAGCAGCCACCACCGCTGCGAAGGCTGCCTCGGCATCGCTCTCGGCCTCCGCAGCCGCAGCGTCTTCTTTCTTCTCGACGCTCACCTCCACGCTCGCTTCCGGCACCTTCCCCGCGCCGAGTCGCCATCGCAGTGCAGAGACGCCCAGAGGGACTGCCGACGGCCTCGTCGCGAACGCCATAACTGGAGGCGAAGTCGCCAGCGGGAACGCCGCGACGCCGCTCCGGACCGCGCCGAGGGACAGTCCGTCTGCCTCGGGTGTTCCTGCGCCCGCCAAACCGTATCAGTTGTTTGACGAGGATGACCCGCCGGCGACTCCGGGCGAGGGCGCGGACGACGCAGGCGGGGACCTCGCGGAGAAGTTGATGCTCCAGCGCCTGGTGCGCCGGCGCGAACGCGAGCTCCGGGCCGCCCTCAAGCGCATGCGGAAGCTGGAAGAAACCGTGGCGGCGCAGGGCGCCGAGCGCCACCAAGAACGGGAACTGTTGTTGGATGTCCTGAAACAGAACGGGCTTTTCGAGGCGGACCCGTCGCGGAAGGCGCGAGGCGTCGAGGCTGCGTCGCGACCGGACGAGGAGGGCGTTGCCTCCTTCAGCCAAGCCGACGGCCAGGTGGGGTGTACAGACACCCGAGCCGCAGACGAGCTGACGGAGGACGATGCACTGATGGGGATCCAGAAGCTGGCGAACTTGCTCCGGCAGCTGGAAGAAGAAAACCGAGTTCTCCTGCTCTTTGCGCAGATGGTTTTCCCGACCTATCCGGGGTTTTCCGGCGCCACGCCCCTCCACGCCGCTCCGCGGGAGTCTGCTTGGACCGCCGTCTCGCGCACGGGCCAGCAGCGGCGGCCACCGCTGGACTTTGAAGACCTGCGAACATCCTGGCTAGAGCAGGAAGAGGCTCGGGGCGTTGCGGCGGTCCAGGCGCAACACCTTGCGCTGGCGACCGCCCGCGAGTGGGAGCAACAGGCGCAGAAGGCCGAGCAGGAAGGCGCCGAGTTGCGCGCGACTGTCGCCGAGTTGAAGCAGCAAGTGGCGAAGGTGACCAAGGAAAAGGCGCATCTCCTCGTCGGCCGTCTGCAGCGCGCGGGCGCGGCCCCGTCGGGATCCCATGCGAGCTCAGCGCGGCGCCTCGACGCTTGCGAAGGCCGTGAGCGCGATCTCTGTCCGAACTGTTTGGCGGTGTCGGCGGCTGCGGCGCGCGCCGTGGAAGCGGCGAACGCCGCTTCGGGAAAGTCGCAAGACGCGCAGAGCGCGGACTCGAGAAATCTTTTGAACGGCGGCGAAGGCGCTTCTGGAGAGAAGGGTGGGGGCGCGACGCCGTCAGCCCGCGACGAAGCGACTGGCGGAGCCGTGCGGAAAGAGAGGGGCGACCCTCCTGACTGGGAGAGAGAAGGAGAAAGAGGAGACGGGGCATTAGGCGAGGCGAGTCACGGGGAGCCCGAACAGGCGGCAGGTCGAAGGACCTCGCAGGATGAAACCCGTTCGCCGATCGACAGTGAGGAAGTTTGTGGGGGGACAGGGAGCGAGAAAAAGGGGGTTTGTGACTCGAGCCCAGAAGACGGAGCACCAGAGGGCGTGGCAAGGGCCAACAGGGAGGCGTCCGGATCGCCATTCAGCTTCGTTGAAGGGACGAAGGAGAGCGGAAACACGGTCTCTAGTGCCTGTACCAAGGCCACGCGCAAGCGGCCGGGCGACGCCTCGCCGCTGGCTGCGACAGAGCGAGACGAGTCTCCGGAGTCGTCTTTGCGCGCTGAGGTTGCAGAATTGAAGCGAAAGCTGGAAGAGGCACAGAGTGCGTTTGGGCGCCATCGGGAGCAAGCGTGGGAACTTCTTGGAGAAAAGGAGGAGACACTGAATCGCCTTCGACAGAAACTCGCGACTCTCCAGCGACAGAGACAGGGGCCGTCTGCGGCCTTGAATGACTCCGATGCGCCGGGTTCAGACGTATACGTCGATGCCAGCGTGGGGAGCGCCGCTTCGCACCTGACCTTCGGAGCCTCGATGCCCATCGGGGGGGTGGACCCTGGAGCCGTGGTGCAGGAGATGGCTGTTCGACAAACCCAGGCGTTGACAGAGATCCGCGGGCTTCAGGACGCGCTCCAGCAGGCTCGTGAGGAAGTCTTGCGCGAGCGAGGAGAAAGTGAGAGGCTGCGGAGGAAGCTAAAAGACGCGAGCAAGCTCAGAGACAGTCAAGGGCGGGCGACTTCCTTGCCTGGAGCGGGCGGCGACGGAACGGGAGGTTGCCAGGAGAACGTGGAGGCCCCGCGGGGCCGGGAAAACACTCGGAAGACATCGGTGTCCGCTAGCCTGGAGGGAGTAGAGGAAGACGACGGCGTGATCCGAGATGGACAGTATTTGCGGAACGTGTTGATTCGCTACGTCCAGTACCAGCGCGGAGGCAACGAGAAGGCTGCTGTCTCGCTGCTACCGGTCCTTGCCACGGTCCTCAAGATGAACGAGGACGAGAGGCGGCAGATGCTCGAGACTGGAGGGACAGGGCCTCTCGCAGGCGCCGCGGGAGCGCTCTACGCTGTTGCGCAGCACCTCGGTCTGCCTTGACAGTTGAGAAATCGGGAGGAACGGGAGTCTTTTCAAGGTTATAAGCAGGTCGTCGAGACCGAAGGACGCTCAGGGAGGGGCGGAGTGAGAGAGAGAGCGCGTCTCTTCTCCATCTGCGTTGCGTTGCTGTGTGGGAACAGAAATGGGTTTCGCACACGGCTACACGGTGCGGTTGACTTCCTCCACTAGAAAAAAGAGCCCAAGGGAGGAAAGGGGGGGTATGTTCTTCGTAGAAACCACTGTCAGGTTGCCGACGGGAGCGTGGCAAGTTGCAACGCCACAGCGAGATTCTTTGGTCTTCTGTGTGAGACGGAAGGTAGCGGGGAGCCCGGTCGGATATAGCGAGTGGCTCAGAAATTTTCTTTTTGCGCCGTTCGGACCCCGCGCGCGACCACAGAGTGGTAGAGGCAGCCACAGGAAAACCCTAGCGAAGACAGTCCCACACCCAAGTTTTCTCAGCTCCAGTCTGCCTGAAAGGGATGTCTATACGTTTCGATGGAGAAACCACTGGATACGCCAGTTGCTTCGAAACGTGTGCGGCACTGCGTTGCCTCTCGAGATCTGCGCTGGGGGCCTAGAGCACCCTTGACGAGGAACAGATCAAGCGTCGAAAACGCCTGCTTGTCTTTTGAGAGACTCCGCCTCCACGGAATGCCCACATCACACTGGCCAAGTCTTCTCCGCTATCTGCGTCAAAAGTCGCCGTGCCGAGGTGATATCTGTGACCAAAGGGTTTCGACGAGCCAGGCACTATTTCACGCTAGCCTTATATATATATATATATATATATATATAGAGAGAGAGAGAGAGAGGTTTTTGTGTATATCGATAGAGAATACTGTTTTCTATTGGGTTCAGCTTCCATTTGGCCATCGGCGGGTATCAGGTAATATCAGGTCCACTTTCATTGCCTATTTGAACGTCCATCGCGTATGGTAACCGGCTGCCGAGCAATTATCAAAGATCGATTCCGTGTAGAGAACGGGCATGAGAAACGAGTTGTGAGATAGACGCGAACGTATGGTGTTGTTCTCTGCCACAGATGTTGTGCGTCGTCGGATTTCGGTGTGCGTGCGTTGAGCACGGCGGCCGGGCTAGAGCTGCAGCCAGCCGCGTCGAATCTCAGCTACAGCTTGTTCCAGCCCCTCTCGTGAAACTGATTTTTTTGCCTGCCTTCGTAGTCTTAGAAGTATACGCATCATCATGCTGTCCAGATTCTCCGTGTCAAAACGCTAAGCTGGTGACCCTAGCAGCCCCGCCAACTCTGTATAGCGAGAAGGAAGTGAGTTCCGTTTCCCGATCGAAGCCCGACTCGAGACGAAACCCTGAGAGTTCTTCACTGGCGTTGACACTGACAAAATCGGACAACATGGCTCGTTTTTACAGCCCGTTCGAGAATAATTTGCAGGCACATCACACAGAGACCCAGGCCACAACCAATTTGCCACATGCGACCGATACATGTTCCCCTGTCTCAATCCAGGTTCCTTTCAAACACCCGAACGTCCTAACGTAGGCAGGCAAAAACGCATCCCAAACGCCCACCTACGCCCTGCCACTCGCGCGTCCAGCAGTAAGGCAAACCCCCAACATCAGGACAGCTCGAAATAGTCCTCGGTTTTTTCCCGTGCGCAGAGTCTTCCCCGGTCATTGTTCACCGAAAGAGATTTTGCCGATCTGTGGGCAGATCGTTGCGCCGTTCCGCAGCATCTCGAGAACAACCGGCAAATGCCTTTGGTGGCAAAGCGCCCGCTATGCAGTACCCTTCAGTTCGAGGAATCCACTCCACGCAGGCTCTGTGTCTTCCGGTAGACCGATCTCTGAGGACGGCAGTGAATTTCGTGTCATCCTGGTCACGCGGACGCGCACAACTGCAGCGGCGCGGGCGTCAGGGAATCGTTTTCTCGCGTTGCCGCCTCGGCAGCAAGGTAAAAGTCGCTGCTTTAAGACGACTGGCCGCTCGGCGTCTCCGAAGAGAAGATCGAGAGAACTACGGGGAGCGCGCGGAGGGCGGCGACGTAGATCGCAAAGGCTCGGAGTCTTTTGACAAACTTCTCCTGCATCATCCGTTGCAGCTGACGCTGCTCAGCATCCTGCAAGGCGAACATGGTCACTGGACAAGAGATGAACGCAAGGGGCGACGCGGTGTGGCGAAAAACCGTTTTTCGAACAGACAGTGCGGCTGGCGACACACACTGACGGGGAGGTGCGTCGAGCGAAAGGAACAGACGAAGATGAAACGACTTCGACACGGTTCACGCAGGGGGGCCGGGAAACAAGGATGACCCGGGTCCGCGTTTCGGGGTCCGTAAAACGAGCTTCGTCCGGGAAAATCCTCTCGGTACGTGTGAAAAAGACAAAGTCGGACAAATCGGCCAGCAGAGAGATATCCCACACGCGAAGCGCGAGAGAGGTCACCACGGAAAGTCGGCTCCACAGATGCGAGCGCGTTGAAGGCAAACAGCCTATAACCCAAATCTTGCGCGAAACGTTGCTCGTGCAAATGCGTTATCTTTTCGAGAGAGACTGTTTTTCGGCACAAAAAGTCGTGCCGAGCTCGACTCAAGCCGGCGCTGTCGCGCATGCACGTCGTGTGCCTTTTTTGAGAGAAACCGGCACGCATGTGCATACACCGCGGCGAATGGGGTTCTTTCGGGAACGAGAGAGTTGAGAGAATTCCGTGTGTTTTGTCGATTTCGGCGCGTTTCGGCCTTCACATAACTCGAAGGCACAAATCCGAACACACCACCAGTTTTGGACGGCACCCTGCTTTAGAAAGCTAGTTCACTATACGCTGAAGTCCGCTGCCGGATCTTTCGGCGCTGAAGCTTTAGTCCTCACCCTTGTTCCGTCTGCTCCGCATAATACGCTAGACAACACCGTTTACGATGTGGCATTAAACAGACACGGGGGGAAAATGGTTTGAACAGAACAGAGACTGAAGTCGTATCAAGTGTCTGTTTTCGATAAAAAGCGGCAACGCACCACAAGTCCTCGACGTCGGGGACGAGACTCGCGTCAGAGAAAGGCCTGTCGAAGAGCGAGCGAAACGGGGGTTTCCTTGCACACTTCTCCCCGCAAGTCGGTTGTTTTAACTGGGCCTCCTGCGTCCACCCACCGAGAAACAGTACGCGATCCGCGAGAGCTAGTCTTCCCCAGCTCTTCCGTACCGTGACCATGACACGTTTTTTCACGCGTAATAAACACTACCCTAGCAGATACTGCGCACCTGCAACACCGCCGGTGAACCTTCCTGTTCATAGCCACAAAAAAGGCGGCGTCCTGTCCATGTGTAAGCCTCCCAGTGAAGCTCCGGCAGCCGCTTCCGCACCGAAACAGGAAGCATATGCATGTGTGGGTATTTCTGTACGCAGATACGGACGCTTCATAAGCGCCTCGCCTTTGGAAATCCCAGGAAGGAGGCGGTTAAACAAAACCTCACAGGATCCGGTGTCGACACGTCCTCAGCTGCAAGCCAAGTTGCTATAGCTTAGAATTTGGGCAGAAAACGCAGCCGCGCGGAGGCTGCAGCTTGTGCATTGTGACGGGGACACGTGGCGCACCTGGGTTTCATGGGCAGAAAAGGAAGCTCTAATTCGGAACTGGAACTGTGTGTTCCGTTAAATCAAACCGCGGGATCAGCAAAAGAAATAGAGCTCGAAAAGGGCGTTGCTGCCTTGCTGCAGGCAAGGAACTTATCCGCGAAATGGATTCCGTAGTCGTGTTCTGAACAGGTGAGTATGCCATCTGTGGAAATAGTTGAAACCTCCAATTCCAAACCATTCCATGTGTTCCAGTACCGATGCATTCCTGGTAACTTTCTTGCTCCTCTGCACACGCGTGAGGCACGTTCCACGAAGAAACGGAAACAAGTCCTAGTTGCACGAATGCTCCACTCCGCGGCCGGCACAGGATGCGATCCCCGAGAAACACCCGGTCATTCACCCGGGTTCGACACCTGAAGCATGCACTCTCATGGCTGGAGCGGA
Organism: Neospora caninum Liverpool; assembly: GCF_000208865.1. Classification (NCBI taxonomy): domain Eukaryota; phylum Apicomplexa; class Conoidasida; order Eucoccidiorida; family Sarcocystidae; genus Neospora; species Neospora caninum. The sequence continues at coordinate 1,924,944 of NC_018390.1, forward strand.
AGTTGAAAATGTGCAGAGAACCCACCGCAGTTCCAGGATGATTTGCCTCTGTGATCGTCGCAATTTCACTGAAGGATGCTCTATGCCAGCAGGCTACGCTCTGGCCGTCGATTCGGCAGCTTGTTCACCCCGCGTAGTAAAAAGGATAGGGTAACTTCTTTTGTACTCATCGGAAATGGGGGGTTGGCCACTTGATTTCCCAAGAACTAATGCGATCGCCTATTTCCTCTACAGACTGGGACTCGCCAGAATTTGTGCATTAGGGTACCATTCCAAAACCAACTGCTGCTCTTTCCCGTGTGTGTCGCCTCCGTTCCGTGACTCCGTCCTCCGTTTATCGCGTGTGGATGCTCGTTAGGACAGTCTGGTTGCCGTTCCGTGTTGCGGCCAGCAGTCCTCTCCGAATCTGGACTTTAATCGTGTTTCCAGCGGAGCAGAAGACAGAAAACCCCTGCACAGGCACGTGGAGTGCCGTCAACTTTTGGGTTTTCGACGCAATCGGCGAGACCAAGCCTGCTCGTTAAAGAAATCTGATCGAGTCGCACTCTAGTCGTGAACGCAGAGTGACTCAACATTTGGTGGACGGTCCGAGCCAGTTTTGCACTGAGTGAGGTGCACGTCGCCGTTGAAAAAAGGAGAGAGGTACACTCCAAAGACAACTTTCTCCTCTGACCATCTTTCGGACCGGCGAAGAAACCACGTGGACACAAACTGTCGCCGAATCTTTCCTGACGGATCTGCGAGGCGAAAAGTTGCGCGTGTTTCCCTGCTGGCGTGCATGCCGAGCTAGGAAAGCCCTGCACAGCGCTTGACGGTAACGATGGGTCACAAAAGTGAATGGCGCTCGAGGAAACGGGGCAGATCCTTTTCTGTCCGGGTTATCGTTTTTGTCTCGTTTCTCAGCGCGGGTCTTCTGCAGGAGCGGAAGAATTCGGGTGTCTGTACCGCCGCGCGGAGCATGCACATGCGCCTTCTCGGCCTTCCACAGCGCGACTTTTTGTCTCCAGGAAGGAAAGGCTTCTCTTCCTGTTGGCCCGAACAAATCCTGCGCCGTTTTCCTCTTGCCTGGTGCGCGAAAAGTGTAGATGAGAGCGGGGAAAGGTGCCTGCAGGCGTTTTCGTCCTCGTTCTCCGCGGGCCCCAGCCCTCCTGGACGAGACACTCGGAGCACCCTTCTGCGCAGGTCGTCTCCCTCCGATCGGAACCGTCCGCCACAGCCCCACCTGCGCCCCATAATCTCGCCAGGCCGATTTGTCTCCTGCATATCTGTGTGACAGCGTCGATATCTGTGCACGCCTTCCTGTGTCGCAAACGAAGCGTCCACTACGGAACGTTTGTATTTTCACCCCCTCTGCAACAAGGTGAATCTTCCCCCTGCATCTACATCTTGTCGCACCGTTCCGCTCCTGCCTGGATCGTTCTGTCTCCACACTGCGTTGCTCGCGTAGACATGGCGTCTGCCGGTGCTGTCGCCGCGGCAACCCTCCAGAGTCTCCATCCCTCAGGGCGGAGATCGGAGGGTTGCACGCCGCCGCCTTCGCAGACTGCCCTGGGCTCTCCATACACTCCGTTCTCGCCGGAATGGTGCCTGCGCCGGGGCCTCGCTCCGCTTCCTTCCGGGGAACGGTCCGGACCTCCCGACACGATCATGTTCAAACTTCTTCCGCCTCCTCGAACACGCGTCGACTCGCCGCAGCGCACAAAGGGTTCGCGGAGTGGGGGAAAACGGCGTTCTCTCTCGAGAGAGCCGCCCTGCAATCGGCTTCTCCCCTTCATGTTCCGGGATCTGAGGTCTCACCAAGACCGCCAGGAACTTCTCCAGCGACTCCAGCTCCACTCTCGAAAGCGAACGCAGCGGCCGAACCAGTCGCTGGCGCCTCCGTCCGAGTTTCCTTCCTCGGGCGAGCGTTTCCACGTTTCGGCGGCACAGAAACGTGGACATGTCGAGGCTGCAGACGACTGCAGTGAAGGATCTGCCGAGGTGGACGAAGCGAAGAAAAGAATCAAAACAACGGTTGAGCCCTCGAGAGACGAACGCCACGCGTCGGCTGCCTCTCCTGCCTCGTTGTGTCCTCCGACGAAGCTACCCGGAGACGCCGCGACGCATTGGGGACGAACTGAGCCTCCTCAACAGGCTTCAGGGGCTGTCGAAGGGACAGCAGCCTCCGCAAAAGACGCAGCTGAAGAGACGAGCCTGGACGGCCGGGGGAAAGGCTGTGAGGCGGGCGGTGCTGAAGCGTCTCAGGGCGACAGGGGGCGGGAGCGCGCGAACTGTAGAGACAGCGGACGAGAGACGTCCGTTGCGTTCTTCAGCTCGGGAAGTTCGTTCTCAGGAGGTAGCAATGGTCCGGCGGCGCCGGGAGCTTTGTATTCCTTTGGATTCCAGTGCTTCTGTGTGAACACAGCAGGTGACACACTTGCTGCCGCCTGCGCCGACACGATCCATCTGTATCACGTGGCGACGAAAACTCTGCACGTCTCCATCCGTCTTCCCTCGCCTCCGCCTGCTTGCGGCTGTGGCGTCTCCCAAGACACCGATGCGTGCCCTACCCTTCTCCCCATTCAGTCGCTCCAATTTTTCGACGAGGATCGCCTCCTGCTTGCCGTCACTGCGTGCGGCCATTGCTACGTCTACTTCCTACACCACGAGCCTGAGCCCGCTCTCCTCGCGTACGCCAATTTGCACGAGGTGTACGTACACGCCTTGAACCGCCTTCCGTTTCTTTCCGGCGAAACACCTCTCGAGCGCGGCGGAGCGCTGCCCGAGCAGAGCTTCGGCACGCGCAACGTGCCTCGCGGAATCGGATCGGAAATGCACAGTGCAGACACGGCAGAGAGGCAGGAGTCGCTTGCGACGGAGAAACCGCCAGACCCACAGGTCGGACAGCCCTCCCCACATGTAGGAAAAGCGGAGGAAAGAGAAGAAAACACGTCTGAATCTGCGACAGGGGACTTTCGCGAGACTAGGCCGTCCACCAGGGCCTTGACGTCTGCGGTGGTCACTGCCGTCGAGCCCCTAGAAGTGCGTTACCCGCCTGCAATCCTCACTGCTTCTCACCGGAGCACAGATGCCTGGAGATTCGCATGCGCAGCGGCGGCTGCGGCGGCTGCGCATGGCCACAGTCTCTCTCCACGGCGCCGACACGGACGAGGCGCTGGGGAGACAGCCGCGCCGGCTTCAGGCTCGCCTCTGCCTGCGGCGGTTGCCGACTCGAGGATGGAGATATCGACCGTCTCGGGGCATTTGATTTTGCTCGTCTCGTATGCGCCGGATGCCGGAAGCGCAGAGGCATATGATGCGCAAACACGAAGGAAACGGAACTGGTTCCGACACTACACTGCCCCGATGGTCATCCACCTCGAGCTCCGCCCCACGCTGTTGCTTCTTCGAAGTTTAGAGATCCAGCGTTGCGGCCGCGCGAGATTGCTCGCCTCGCCGCGGCAACCCCTGGCTTCGCGTTCCCCCGCGCACCTGTCTCCTGACGGCGGCCACGCGCTTTGCTCTGACGACGCGAAGGCCCGCACCCTGCTCGCCGAGTCTCCGCTGCGCCTTCTCCCCCCGCCTTTTCCGTGCTGCCGGACATTGCCCACGTGGGACTCGAGCTTCACGCTCCTCGAAAAAGCGCGACTCGGGCGGGCCCCCTGGAACCGAAGAGCCGCCGGTGCGCAGCCCTCCGCGGGCGTCAGCAGCCGCATGGAGTGCAGATTTCCTTTCTGCGTCTTTCGCGTCAGTGTCCCTGCTGGAGGCTTTCCCGGGCACGCCGACGAGGGCGGATCCGTCTCGGACAGCGCCGCATCAGAAAGGCCTTCGGCAGACAACGCGGCGGGAGAAGAGAAACGCGGGGTGGACGCGACTGCGCCAGTGGACGAGCGCGAGACGGATATGGAGATCGACCGCACTCAGGACGGCGACAGACCAGGGATCGGGTGTTCCAGCGCGGAGCCCGGAAACAAACGCGGCGGGCCAAGGCCGGGGCGGCTCCTCGCCCTCGTGGCGGTCTGTTGCCCCGACGGCTACCTCGTCCTCGTTGACTGGCGACAGCGCCGGGAGCAGATCGCCGCTCTCCGGCGCCAGGCTGCGCTCACGAGCAGCGGGTCTGAGGCGCGAATCGTCTGGGGCGCGACCGTGGTCGGGATGTCCGCGGTGTCTGCGCGAGAAATCTCCGTTCGCGACGACGGGCAAGTGCTCCTGCTGCGCTGTCCAGACCGCCTGGTTGTCGCGCGCCTGGTCTTCCCCTGGACTTGCCCGATGGAGCGCCAAACGCTGCTCAGGGTCCACCGGGAGCAACAGCGCGAACAGCGACAGCAGTTTGCGCTCCACTGGCAGAAGCAACAACTCATGCAGCAGCGCGGCGAGGCCCGCGCAGGACTCGGTCGGGGTCGCGGACGAGGCCGCGGCCGCGCCGGCGCCGGGTGCGTCCGAAGTCGCCGGCGGCCCCGGCGCGAAGAGGAAGAACTCAGCGGCTCGGACAGCGGCGAGGACGACGCAGAAAGCGAGAAGAAGCGGAACGGCACGGATCCAGACGAGACAGCCGAAAGCGTGGCGGGCGAGGCAGGGACGCAGGAGACCCTCGGGAAGAACGGGCTGACGGCCGAGGGCGAAGATTCCGCAAAGCCGAAAGCGAACGTCAGCGAGGCAGTCCCAGAGCAGGCCAGCGCCGAAACGAACGAAGCGGCCAGGGAGCAGAACACGGTTTCTGCCTCCGCGGACCGCGCTGAGACCGTTCCGGAGTCCCCCGACAGCCAGCCGCATTCTCGAGAAGGGACGGGTTCTGTGCCGCCGACGGCAGGAGATAAAGAAACGGGGGAGTCGGGGCTCGCAGGTTCCGGGGAGGCGCCGGTGTCGGCGGGAGCGTGTGGACAGAAACCTCGTCCTTCATCCGACGAAAGCGAGGCTGAGAGCGCGCACGAGGAAGGTGAGGACGACGGGGGAACGTTGATCATTATCCAGTTCATTCACATGGACTGCGTCCAGAAGGAGTCGTATACGGCTCTGAGTCTAGCCAGCGGGGCAAGTCTCCACAAAGGGTTAGCCGCAGCCGCCGTGGACCGGAACGGCCTCGCCGCTCTCTACTTTTTGGATCTCTCGGCGGTCATTGCAGTCGAAGCGAAAGTTCTCGTGTTGGAAGCCGCAAAGCTTTCGCCCTTCAAACAGATCCACTGGATCCCGGATGTCTCTTCCACGCAACTCGCCGGCTTGGCGGCGATGGAGGCGCAGGGGGACTCAGCCTTGCCAGGGCGGCTGCCGCCCCAGGCCGGATGTGTGCGCCTGGAGACGGACGGAGAGCCACCTGTCTCCTCTCCAGGGGAGGCGAGCGGCGCGGCGCGACCGGCAGAAGGCCACGGACCGTCCAGAGGCGCCGGGGGGAGTGCAAGCAGTCGCTGGTGGGCTGACCGACAGAGCGGGGAGCGAGGCGCGGCGGGGCCGGGCGGAGGCCTCGGGCCCGTTCGTGCCCCGCGCGCAAGTGGGAACTTTAGCTGTTTGGTTGCGCTCGAGAAGAAGTGGGGGACCTTGCTGTTTTTCTATCCGAAGCGCACAAAGGTCTGGTGGCTTCTGCTCCCCGATTTCGAGAGACTGGACCGGAACCGGGAAGAAATCGAGGCGGAAGACGAGTTCGAGAAAGACAGCAGCAAGCTGCCTCCTTGGCTCCGCGCGACAGCCGACCGGACCGACGGGAGCGGCGCGGAATCGCTCCTGGCGCTGCAGCCGCGGGAACGGGAAGGGGTCCGAAGGGAGAGCGGGGCATCTCTGGCGAGCGACGCGAGCGCAGCGACGGAAGAGACAGTAAGTGGGCGCGGCAAGCGTTTTCAGGCATTCTCGTCACGCGAGTCGGAGAGCGGGGCACCACGCGGGCGGCGCCGCTCACACAGTACCTGGAGAGACACGAAAAGGATACGCGCTCCCGTCTCACAGAAGCACAGGACTCGGTCTGTTAGAAAAGCGACGGTGGGCCAAAGGAAGAGAGGAATCTAGAAAACACCTAAAGAGACAAAGGAGGGGGCGGCTCTTCCGCTCGCCCCAGTGTGTTTCGGCGCAGGTCGGACACTGGGCGCGGAAGTTTGGAGGGTCCGTGCTGGCCGCGTGGAAGCAAGGTTCTGCGTTATGCGACAGACTTCTCGTGGGGCGGCTGTCGACGAAGTTTCCTTCGGAAGCATGCAGTTGTCCACGGTCTGCGGACCGGGACACGCGTGCGGTCCCAGATCCCCTCGATTCGGTGGTCGGCCTAACTCCGTCGTGCGTATGCCGGGACTCTCGATGTCTCCACGTCGGCGTCGGGGCTGCGGACGGAGGTCCACGTAGGCATGTGTTTTGCCGTAGAAGGAAACCTCGTGCTGTGGAGTATGGCACTGCCCGCCCCGCGCACGCCTGTGTCTTGTGTCGACCTGGCCTTTGCACTGGAACCGCCCCGAGCATGGATTTTTCTCTGCAGGTCCCCGGCCCCGCCGTCTCTCTGGCGCCGCCGCCGGCATCGTCTTCGTTTCTCCCTCTGCGCGTCGGCTGCGACCCGCGCGTTCTTCTTCCTTCGCCCTCCTACCCGTTCTACTCGCCGCTGGCCAGCGTCTCAAGCGGAACGCTCGAGAGATCTTCGGCAAGAAACCGTGGAAAACCTGAACGCGCTCCGGGGCGAGTCGTCGCGGGGGCTGACGCCGCCGAGGCGGCAGCCTCCGGCGCGCTTTCGCGAGCTCTGCACGAGATCGGCTTGGACGGCGGCGACCCGCGCGTGAACGGCAGTGCAAAAGGGGACACAGAGACAGACGTGCACTTAGCGGAGACGGCTCTCCGGTTAGCAGCGGCTGCCGAGGAGGCAGCCGACAGTGTGCTGATGTCGACCTTACGGCTTTCTTGCACTTCCGAAGAGGACCGAGACTTCCTTGGAGTGCACCCTCTGGCGCGTGAACTTCTCGCGTGCTTGAATCAGACCGCCTCTGTCGCCGCCGCTGCCGGCGCCGGCGGCGCAGTGGAGGAAAGCTGCGTCGATGGCTGTGAGGCCGCAAGTCCACGCGAGCGCGGCTGCGCCCGGAACTGCGGCAGGCCGGCGAACGCACAGGCCGGCCGCGAGGACGGAGTCGACTGCTGGGGGATGCGCTGTGAGTGGCTACGCGCCTGCGATTCGTTGCGGGCGAGCTCGGAAGCCTTTTTGGAGATTGGCGGGTCCGCGGAGCGTGCGAACGGTCCTGCAGGCTCGGAGGACACGCCGCGGGGGGACAGCGCGAGCAGCTGGGCGAGGGCAGTGCGTCGGATCGATCTTCCCAGCATCTACAGAGAGAGAATGAGAAGAAGCAGAGAAGTTTTCTGCACCATGGCAAACACGCGCGACTGTGCCTGGAAATCGTATGCGGCCGCGTCCCCGCCATGACCCCGGCAGGCGTCCTGATTGACGCTGTGTCCTTCGCACGGATTCGAAAGGTCTCCACTTTTCCACGCGCTCGTCATTCAAGCACTGCATGCTATTTCTCTACATAGATTTACCGTTGTATATATGCATATATATATATATATATATATATGTGTAGATAGATGGATACACGCATGCAGGTAGATAGATGGACAGATACGTCGTTTGAGACAGTGGGAGAGTGAAAATGCGGTTTCCTGTGTTTTTAACATGGGAACTATTGTGCACGGGAAGTGGATCAGGAAGCGACTCCGTTTGGATATGGCGCCTTCACTTCAGGTGTGGTGCAGAGGAACTTTGTTGGAATGGTCTTGTCACGTTTCTCCGCATGTCGCCCGTTCGCGGACCAGCTTTTTTTGAGCGCGGAGAGACGCAGAAACGCTCTAGATTTCCCGGCGAAGACATGAGATCTGGGGGGTCACGGGTATGCGGAAACCCGCGACTCGCCAGGCAACACTTTTGACAGAATCAGAAACACTAGCCTGGACCAGCCGTAGACGAGAGAGCAACTCTTCGTTAAATTTTTGTAGCCAGTCGCTGCAGTTCCCCTCGTTCTGCTGTCTTCGCTACGAAAATGTAAAGTGCTCTGATCCATTCGTAAGAAGTGTGCTCCTACAGTCGAGTCCGCGTTGCAGGACTCGCAGGGGTAATAAAAAGGTTGCTTTCTGCTCACAAAGTCTGGGCTTTCAGGTCATGTATCGAACCAGTAGTCCCCCCTCTCGTGCTTCCTGCGAACCGCATACCCCTAATGCACACAAGTGCATATAAATTTCTGTAGATACATGTACTTACAATATGAGTTACAAGTCTGCAAATGGAGGCCCGTGGTGTGTACGACGGTGGTTGTATGACCACGGCGCCTTGAATTTCGGATCGTTGCTTTCCTCGGCGAGGCAGCGCGATGATACCCGGCTGCGCGAGAGCCAAGGCCTCTTTGATACCGTCACGCAAAGGAAGAGCTACATGGCAAATGTGTACGTATATACCGAGTAGATATCCCAGAGTCTCTATGGGGAGTGAAGTCTTTTGAACACTGCCCCAGCGTTACTCAAAGCTGGATGACGTCGCCATTGCTGGCCCCTAGACATCCAACCGAGGGTTGGTTCTGCGTGAACTTTGGAAGTTCACACTGGCCGCATGCTCAAGGATGTGATGTGGAAAGGAAGCGTTGATAAGGCAGGAATTCATCGGCGTCTAGACACTGGCTGAAATATCTTGTAGACGAGAAACTGAAAAACAAAGTATTTCACTGGCAAATGCGTGTGCGGCGGCGATTGTGTCCTGACCTGCGACGAGCGCAGCTTACAGGCTTTCCATTCTCTTCATTGGCAGAAGACAGCTCTTTCGAGGATCCTCCTATCCTTAGTATGGAGCGAACGGAGGACCAAACAGAGTGATTCGATCAAGATATAAGTGTGCACGCTCCTGAGTTCTCCTGTGAAGACACTGTAACAAGCAACTCTTTCCTTTCAGAAAGGCACAACGGCGACGAAAGCCCCGCCCCCGGACAGCGCATGACTCTTTGCGCGTTGAGCCGTCGCTGCCAAGAACACTTGGCAAGTAACTGTCCTATCGATTGCTTGACGACATTCCTCAAGTTCCCTGAGTCTTTCAACTGTGTTGCTTCTCCCCAGTTGCGAGCAAGGGGTTTTTGTACAAGAACCGAGGTCTTTTCTGGAAGTTTCGCAGTTCCGGCGTACATCCGTTCTCGCCTTCCGCCCTCCCCCCCATCCTCCCCCGCCTTCCACAGGGAAAATCTAAAGCGCGATGGTTCATCAAGTGCCCAACTCTTCTAGTATATGTCCGTAAATCTCTTTAAAGTTCCGTTTTTTTCGTGGAAAGGCGCGAAACGCGAAGAAGCGCAACCTTCTTCGTGCTGAACTTGGCTTCTGAAGAGCGGGCGCCCGCCGCTTCGGGAAGACATCCGCTCTGTCGAGGTCACCGACAACCTCGCAAAGCAGGTCACAGCAACTAAGCAGATTTCCGTTTTTGATTCCGAAAGGGGGTCATCCATGTTACGTTTGTGTCTTTTCAAGGAAACTCCCGGTGGCCAGGGTTCTCTTACCCACCCGTATCCTTCCCCGGAGCGCTGACAAGCTGTATAGAGTGCACACGCCTTAGGCTATGGGCTAGGAAACGCGTAAAAGTTACCCGCTTTTGCACTCGCATATCTCCCTTGCTTGGAAGACTTGTTCGTTCGTTTCTGCCGCTTCACGAACTTGCGCGAGTTTCGTGGATGAATGCCGCAGCGAAGTCCATCACTCTCAGCCTTTGGTCCGTTGGACACAGCCGCTGTTTAGAGCTCTTCCTACGCAGTCGTAAGCGTCTGACGGCTGTACAGGAAAAGAGCACGTGCCAAGTATTTCCCCTCTTGCAGTTTCCTTTTGTCACTCCACCTGTATTTGACTTTCGACGTTTTTTTGTCGGCATTCCTCCTGCTTGACCACCGTGTAGATAGAGTCCCCCGGAGAATGCATCAGAGGGAAGCATGAATCTGTGGCTGCGTCTTCCCCATGGGGTTTTAAGCCGTGTTTCGCCTCCTGAGAGATGGTACTGTCGAAGCAGGCCATGCATGAGAGGATCGTTTTATTCCGAACTGCGTGCTCTTTCCGTGGAAACGGAACTTCCGTCTTGGCGTAGGGGAACAGAACTTCATCCCAAAAGTGCTCAAGACCGGAAGTCTCTTTGGCTAGTGAGTCGCGCGCTCTTCAAGAGGTATTTCTTCCGGGCGGATCTACGCCGTGTCCAGTCGGTCCTCTTCTGCATCCGCTCTCTCCACCCTGTATGTTCCGTCCAAGTCTTTTCTCTAGGTTTTCCCGTCGTGGCGCTTTCATATCGGAATGGAAGCCTCGGGATGTAGGCGCCAGGAGCCGCGCAGCCCTACGTCTCTTCCCTTTCGGTCAGGAGACTCTCCCCTTTCGTCGCCGCTCGCTCGTGAACTGGGTTCGCATCCGTCCTCCGGTTTCTCCTCAGGCGCCTCCTGTGGACAGCGCCTCTTCCGTGTCCTCCATGTTGCCGCGCTTCTGTGCCGGTTTCTCCTCAAACAGGTGTTGCGTGGGGCTGCAGCTCTCAGCCTAGCGACGCGCGAGGTTTGCCGCTCCTGCTGCTCCGGCCTCGGTCGCGCCTTGTCCGACGCCGGCTGGTCGAGCTGTCCCTGGGAGACAGATGGAGTGTATGCAGACGGCGCGGGCGCGGCGGGTTCTGGAAGCGGGCGAGATGACGGAAAGAAAACGGGGCCGCCGTGCCGGCTTCGCCTGCTGCTCAGCGGCCCGCGACAGGCTGGCAAGACGGCGCTTCTGTATCGCCTGAAAATCGGAGGCTTCATTCCCACTGTCCCCTCGATGGGTGTTCAGCGGTAGGTCTGGGAACCGACCAAAGAGGAACGCGAGCACCACCGCGGCAACGTTCAGACGCCCCGAGGCGCTTCTCTCGTTGACTTCCCCGCGTGCGGGTGCGACACAAACTCGCGAACGGCGTTCTCGTCTGTGGTACCTTTCTGCACTTCAACGACTGACAAGGAATAGCCGGGCGCAGGATGCGTCGCGCCAGTGTGGACCAGAGAAAACGACCTGCTTGCCGTGCTCGTGTCACAGTGCCGGGGGGGAGTCTCTCTGCCCGCACACCCGCGTGTTCTGTTTCTTGGGTATGTCTTCGTCCTTTCTCTCTCCGTGTCCCCTCTCTCTGCAAAAGGCGTCTCCTCTGGCTGTGACCCGCGCGCGACGCCGGGGGCTTCCGGAGCGGCGTCTGGGCGTCAGCCCCTACACCCCGGATGAGCCCAGCGCGGTGTCCGCTCTGAGTGCGTTCAGGGAGGAGTTCTCCGTGACGCTGGACGTGCATCGCCCGGCTGCACCATCTGCGCCCGGGCCTCAGGCCGTCTCGTCGAAAACGAAGTTCTCTGCGTCCGCGAATGCGCGACAAAGCTCGTCGAAGGCAGGGAGACCGCAGCGGTCAGACAGCCCCGGGGCCCTCGACCGCGCATCCAGTGTCTCCCTTCTCGAGGAAGGCTTCATGAGCGGCGCAGATGCAGCGGGCGGAGGAAAGTCCTCGCGTCTCGTCGAAGCGCCAGTACCGTCCCCAGTCCCCTGCACAGTAGAGCGGCGAAAATGCTCTCTCGTCGTGTGGGACCTCGCCGGCGGCGATGGCATCGAAACCCGGTGGCGAGCGACGCAGGAGGTACGGAGGAAAGGGAGGGAACGCGGTGCCGCCTTGCGTCTCCGCAGGGAAGGCTCAGCTCTCGAGTGTGCCCATGACGTGGGGGCGACAGAGAAACACAGACGGGGCGTGTCTCGAAGGCTCTTTCAGGGGACACACGTGAAACGCGAGTGCGAGTTGCCTCGCTCTGCACTGAACCCGAGAGTCGGCCCGACGGAAGAAGAAGCGGGCGTGTCAACTGTCTTTCCATGACAGGACCAGAAGCCTTGTGTGAAGCGCAGTGGAGCTGCACGGCACAGACGTCCGTGGAGCGAAGGATCTCCCTGGAGGTTTTGTGCTGTGGGGTGTAGCGCGTGTTTTCAGTCAAGTGCCCTATCCCTGATCACGTTTCCAGAACGGTCAGCTGTTCTTCCACTCCTCAGGAATACCCGGTGTGTGTGTGTGTGTGTGCGTGTGTGGACCGGGCACACATTGCCGAACTGACTTGAATTTGGCGTTTTCTACGTTTCGTGAAGTAGGAATTTACGGAAGGCGTTTTGTTTGCTGCCGTAACGGGTCCCCTCACCATTCACGCACAACCCATCTCTCGAAGTGGTTCGGTGGGGTGTGCGCAGTTCGATTTAGAACAGCTTTCAGAATGGGAAGAACACACGTGTTGCCTCTCATTTCCTTCTGTCTTTAGACGGAGACCGCCTTGGGACAACCATGCTCAAAGGGGACTGCAAAACGCTGTGCAAGTCGGGTGGGGAGGAGGGTGTCCGGCTCCTCTGCTGTGGGCTGCCTCGCGGCTAGCGAGAAGAACAACCGCGGGGCCTGTACGTGCACGGTGCGGCCTGTGGCTGGTGTCTCGCATGCAGGCGTGCGACGCGGTGGTGTACGTTCTCGACAGCACTCTGTTCACGGGCTTGGAGAAGTCTTCCGTCAAACAACGCGCATTAGAAGATGCCCGTCGGGAGATCCTGGCGCTGTTTTACGAGGAGTATTTCGTGCTGCACAAAAACGTCAGGTTTTTGCTCTTCGCCAGCAAACAGGTAAAGCGAAAAATGCATGCGTCATCCCATTGGCAAACAGTGGAAGCGGCGAGCCTGGATCTCTCAGTGGGGGCGTCTGAGAGAACGGATGTTTCGTCCTGTTTCGTGACTCTGCAGGATCTGCGGAGCGCGGCACCGGCCTTGCAGGTCCTGGAGCTCTTGGATTTGCCCGAAGATCTTCGGGAAAGGTACGCGACTCCTTGGATCTCGAACCGTGTGCGTTTCCAAAGGACAGTGCGTCGTCGGAAGCGTGTAACGTGCTTGCTGGCAAATGCTTGTCTTTGCACACTTTTAACCGCTACGAGAAAATTCAGAGAGAGACTGGACGTCTCGACTCTTTTTTTTTACGCAGAGCGACGTGCTGTCAAAGGTCTCTTGTGTCCAGGAGCTCTCTGGTTTTGCTGTTGAAATCGGCGCGCCTCGCCCTCAGCTGTTCAGACAGTTCAGACGGAACACGTCAAGTCCCCCCCCCCTGGGGCGCCTGAACGCATGCGTCTGATCCTGTTTGGATGTGCAGGCTACACGTCGTACCCTGCAGCGCGGTTTCCGGGGAAGGCCTGTTGAAGGGTTTGGAATGGCTCTCGAGTACCGCCCGCTGCTCCTGCTTCTCCGCTGGAGATGGCGACAGATCGACGGTCGACAGTTCCTGGCTGCCTCCATCCTGTCCTGCGGCAAAGCCGACAGCCTCGGCGGTCCAGGACGCCGAGTGCTCTTCTAGCGGGGGCCGGGAGAGTCCTTCGACTGGCAAGGCTTGGCGCTCGAATCCGTCATGCCAGGCCTGCACGAAAGGACACACTTTTCTCCCGGAGCCTGGTGTGTCGGGGCAACTTTGCGCACCGGCGACAGCAGAGAGGCCTGGCGCGTCGGCCGCGTGGAACGAAGCAGAGACAAACGATATTTTGGGACAAGCAGGCGCAGAAACCTGTGAGAAGCCCAGGAGCGCAGGCAGAAGGGACGCACCGGCGGTTGATTTGTTATCTTTCCGGCAGGAGCTTAGAGACCCGGTAGACGTGTCCACAGGAAGCCAGCGGTCGGCGCAGATGGCTGAACTTGAGTTGTGAAGGTCCATGCGATTGTCAGAGCGGAATGCCGCCAAGCTCTCTGTCACTTTTCGAACCGCGTGAAGTCTCGCAGGAGGACATTAACGACGCAAAGAAAGTCGTCGGCAGGAATGCTCAGTTGCAGTTCAGACGGCTGAGAGAAAAGTTTTTGTCAGAGGCTGTGTGTTAAAAAGACGCTTCGAAGCTGCGTCAGGTGCTACAGAATTATTTAGTGTGTGCGTCAATAGCAAACCAGAATGCGACTGGGAAGTGTATCGAAATGCAGTCTGAGCAAAGGGTATGTGTATGCATGGGCAAACGCGACTCCACTGTTTGTGAGCGCATAGGGAACGCTCTGCTTAGTCGGTACCTTGTGGGAGGACCTACCGAGCAGGAACCGCAAGGGGAATAAAATGCTTTTGCTAGCTGGCAGGGGACCAATGGTACACAAGAATGGATCGTGTTTAGAAACGCGCAGCCTCAATTGTACCGCTCTAAAGCGGCGAACAAACCGGTTCGGGAATCGTACACGGGAGAGCTAAAATGTGCATCTACGCCCCTTTCCTGATGGAAAATTCAGACTTTCACGCACACACGGAACAGTCAGCACCTGCGGGCTTCCCGCAAATTGCCAACCTCTCAACGCGGGTGCGCTACGTCGGATGGATAAGAACGGTAAAGGCAGCACCCTCACGCCCCCCAGCAAGCGCTCTCGCGGCGTGCCCAAGGAAATTGATTTCTGTTCAAGAGTCAGATGGATAGAGTTATATTATCCTAGATAACGGAATTCAGGCTGTGTCTTGTCGATCATCGGTAATCGTCACCCTTTAAGAGATGGCAACAGAGTGTTCCTCATATTCAGGTATGACAATGGATGCAGGCATCCTCTGCAGCGTAACACACACCGAATCGTGCTGCGCCTTACGAAGAGAAGGAATACGAGGAGATGGCAATCCGCGACAAGAAATGAACTCCGACGGCCAGGAAGGGGGCACGCAGTACGCGAGGCCAGCCTTGTCTGATAGTTCCAGTTCGTGCGAATCTCGCTAAAAATGTCATGAGCAGTTATCGGGGACCCTCGCTAGCCAGATATCATCATTCCATTTCTTGGGGGAGACTTCCGCCTAAATTCCTGCGGGCGGTTTAAGCTAATCGCTCAACTGAGAGGCTACCAAACAACACTTTCGAGTTCAAACAGCATTGTGCGCCCTTCTCTACTTCGAAACGAATGACCTGACTCTGAGGAAAGCAGACCAACGAGTGTGTCCGCCTACTAGCCTGAGGGTGACAGCTTGGCTAATTCTGTGGCAAACCTACCGAATTCACTGATAATCGATAACGCAACTTATGAATGCTGGCCTCCGTACAAAGTACTTTTGCCCTTGATCCTGTGAATGGAAAGTGTTGTCAATAAGAAGTCCGAAAACTCGCTTCCCCATCACACTCGTTCACTTCAGTAATGCACCACACAGCAGGCGACGCTGCGCGGATCCTGCGACAGTTTCTTTCAATCGTTTCTCAAGCGAGACCTGTTTGTCGCCTTCCGCCCAACGGACCAGGAAAATGATAACACACACGGGAGCTTCACGTCTACGTCATATGTACCAAAATGCTTTGCAGTCCCTTCCGTCCTCCGTCGCTGACAGAATCCAGGCAGATCAGTTCCCACTCCATCTACCGTGAAGCGCCCTCTAGAACGATGTATCACTGAGCCCCACGTCAGGCAACGACAAGCAAATCTTTATTCGCATTCAGTTCTTGCCTCATAACCCTCTAACATTCTTCGTTGCGTTGACGCTTGACAATAACCAAGCCACACAGCTGCACCACGTGCAAACAACGCTGATCACAGCTTGTGTGCAATAGCCTTCGCCGACCCAGGTAGCGCTGCAGATATCGGATGCATCGATGGATTTGCAGATGGCTGCAACCGCCAAACCTACAGTCCACATACAGGCTAACGTGGCAGCCAGCAGTTGGACATTGCGGCTGCTCCTCATCTGGTCCAGGAAGTAAGTCATCGCGACGTAAAGAAAAACCAGGGTCGAGAAGACGATCAGGCACACCATATAAACCCTGTGCCAATGCCATAAGCCTGCGCCAACGATACCTGCACGGGAAAAACAGATTCGGACAAAGAAGGAAAGGCAACCCGTTCAATCGCTAGAAGCTGTAGCGCATAACGGCCTCGTAGCTCCACATTATCGACCAGGGAAGGAAACTGGGTCAGACTCTCAGACTCTGACGAACGCGTGTTCTAGACTGTGGGAGAAAATGTACTTCTATTCACAAAAGCGATGCTCGCGATCGGGATTCGGGGGCAATTTTTCCCGGCATCGCTGTCTCACCGACAGGCCCAATTTTTTTAGGGGAGCGACATTCGTTTTGAGAGCAAGCTTTCCGGGATTAAACGTAACAGCGAGATGTGAAGCACTGCTGCTCTCTTCTATGGTCAACTGGCCCTCGTGTGTGGGCGATAAAAGCCTCACCTAGTATCCAGCCGATAACGGCTAAGATGAAGACTGTCCTGTTTGTTCCAGAGGTGGTCGGCACCATTGTGAAGAACAGAAGAGTGAAATATGGGGCCACGCGGCCGGTCTGCGTGGTCAGAGACGGTTCCAGAAAACGCCTATTGGTTGCATAAGGTGTGCATAAAGTTTGCCATCACAGAAACATATACTTGTCAAGCGCTCGTGAAAGACCATATGTGCAACAGTACTCTCTCCATGTGTCGCAAAAAAAGCTGTGCATTAGGGTTTAATGCACATTCAACCACAGCCATTGGCTGACCGCAGTCAGCGGGCGAGGCAGACGAGCGAGCAGCGCTGCATGACCCGTCAAACCTCGCTCGAGGTGTCTTCCCTTAATTGTTTTCGCTGAAACCAGGTTTTGCTTTCGGTTTGCACTGCGGCGTCCATGTGTAGTCTCAGCGTCAACACAAGCCAGCAGAGCGTGCCGCAAAAATCAGAGAGGGCAAAACTGTGGTCTTTTTGTGCCGATCGCCTCTACAGGGCCTGGGGCTCTTGTCTGTGTACGTTTTATCAGTAGCCAATCATGCACGACCCTGGAACTTGTTAACTCAGAGCCATTTGTATCGAACCGCAAGCCCGCCCTACAGACAGCACCATCTCAGGACGAAAACATTTCGTCTAGCCATTCGATAGCTTTTCACATCAAAATGTGCTTTTGGCACGTGCCTCCAACCCGTTGCCAAACAGCAAGAGAGCGTTTCCCAGGAACATGCCTCGCCACGTCTTTGGGTTTCCGGATATGACCACACAGCCACTTGTTCGCACACGCGTATTGCTACGATGATGTTTTCAGTCGCAGCTTCTTCACTTGCTTTCTGTCTAGATGACCAGCTGCGCTAAGCGTATTGCGCAAGTCCTGACGGCCACGCTTTTGGTCTCGCTGCTTCTTCTTGTACCGTTCCCCAGTCTGCAGGTTTCCTCGCTTATCGAGGTGCGTGGACACCCCGAGGTGCTTCTCTTCTTCCAGTCTCTTTGCGATGTTCGCCTTGGTCTTCGCCTGCCTAGACAGCAGTTCTGGTAACGGCCTCCGCTGTTCTTTTAGTTGCTCTGAAACACCACAATTTTGTTCAGAAAAAGGGTATCCAGCTGTCATGTAGAACAGACAAGGCACTTCAGGTTCACATTAGAAACTGTATCCCATACCCATGTAGCGCTGTCTGAAATGGAGGTCAAAGGCTTTCACGTCAAACGTCTGAGTCCGCGACGGCTGATCAGACCCTTGCTCGTCCTTTTCAGAAGCCACCCGCTATAAAAACGAAAACCGTCGCACTTGCTGAGTTGGCTGCACTGCTTCCAAACGCCTGGTGATGTGAGAGACGAATCTGCGCAGGCTACCATAAACTACACGACAAACCGGCCCTCTCCGTGTCCGCCTGGTACACGCCCACATGCTTTCCGAGAAGACAGGGAGCGCATGCGTTCCTCCACTTACTCGCTCCCAAGGCACGAAGCGCAGTGCTGACGTACTGGCGGCGTTGGAAGGTTCCAAGATGCGGATACACTGCACATACAAGGCCGACACACTCGACTCACTGTCGTGAAATCTACGAGACGCAGCGGGGTGGGAATTCTCTTCCCTCTGCACCAAGAGGTTCAGGAACTCCTGCTCAACCCAACGCTCCCCGAAATCACCGACAGCACGCGGCGTCAGAGAAGGCCGTCTCGTCTATGACGCCACTTCCTACAAAGCACGAGACAAGCGCTTCAATTCTCTGTTCAGAGCACGAGAACGGACTGTTTCCTCCGCAAAGCTTTGTTCGGCCTGACAGTCTAAACAGCCGTGCTCACAAACGCTTGATCGTCGAGCGCACCTGCCACAATATATGACATAGCGAGGCGACACAATGGAACATCTTGCAAATGTGTGCACATCATGGTGCCACGGCGTTATGTATACTCCCGTTCCTTGCCGGGGACAGTGAACATAGGCTACATGCGTAGGCGCTCTTGGATACTAGGCAGCGGAGACCCCCTTTTCCTTACCGAGTTTGCGGATATCCCTGACGGTTTCATCGAACATTTCCTTCTCTTTCCTCCTTTCTTCTTCCTCCTTCCTCCTCGCTGCCTCCGCCGCAGATACAGCGTTGCTAGCACCTTGCCCCGCCCGTGACCGTCCGGATTTTTTGGCACCAGAACCAGAACTCGGAGAATGGCCGCCGCACGCATGGGCGTGGTTCTCCTTCCCTGAGACGCTGCCGGAAAACCCTCCAGATGTGGCATGCGCATGACTCTCGTGGTCATCGGCTGTCGCAGAAGAGCGTCCAGACGCAGGAAAGTCTTCGCCGAAAAGACCAAGCCGCCGGGAGACCGACACGGGTGGTACGCGAGAATCGGAGGGGGAAGATTCGCTTGAAACGGTGTCAAGAAATCCCCCTTTTTCTCCCCTCAGTCGCTTTTTCGACGGAAGGCCACAGTCCAACTGTGAGACGGAGAGCGAGGCGCCCAAAGCTTCCAACGGCACATCATCTCCAAGCAAAGTCGAGAAGGCTTTCTGCTGCTTCTTACTGGAGCGATCTTGTCTCACTTTTCCCGTCGATCGGCTCTCGTGCACCGCGGAACGCTCAGGGTGGGATGAAGCTCCTGCAGTTTCCGTGGCGCAGTCGCTGCTCCGGCTGCGTGTTTTTACCTCGCCGTCTCCAGTAGAAGAATCCTGCAGAGGAGAACAAGCTGGGACACTCTCCTCTTCGTCGTCTCCCCAAAACGCAGCGCATATCGCTCTCAGTTTCGCCTCAGCTTCCGCCTGTTTCTTCTGTGCAGAGGCATCTGCCTCGGGGACTGCAGCGTCCTCAGTGCCTTTTGCCTTCTTCAGCTGGACACGGTTTCCCTTTGCGGCAGGGTGACCACCGTTTTCCCGCTTCTTCTCCATCTTTCGGGAATTGGGCAACACCGTCATAGAAAAGTCTCAAGTGATAGCAGAGGAGGACCGCGCGCAAAGGTACAACGACGCTCTACGGACTCCCCGTCGAAGACTAAAACTCTTACGTAGCTGCGAAAAAACTGAGCACAAACAGTTGAAGACCGTTTTGTAGATCTTCAAGAAAGTTGCTTGCCTTACGAGTTGTTTTTATGCTTCAGTCAGCGTCCTGAGTCTTGACTTTCAACTGCCGTGCATGCATCGCGCATGCAGGCCCAATCGATCGCCGAGAGTCGCCTCAACGAAACTCCGCTTGGAATCTGCGTGGGCCATGGCCCGCACCTTTCATTGACTCTGTCCTTGTCTGAGGTGTTTGGCTTACCCGTACTGCTTCGTTATCGGACATGTTTCAAAGACAGGGAAACTCAGATCAGGTGTAGCTGACCGGTGTCGGCCAGCGTGCGGAACGTCTGACACATTATGACCTTGCCTGTCGTCGGGCCACACCGACTTTATCTTTTCTCATTTCCCTCCTCTCTTGCAACGTCTTCAGCTGTCTATTTCCCCTGTCAGGGCGCCCTTTGCGTCGTCTTTGTCGAGCGGACACGGGACCTGGAAACAACCGTCTGCCACATCGTTGTCAGCTCAGTAACAGCGCCTGCTGCTTCGGTGATCCTTCCTCCCTCATCCTGCCCTCCACTTACCATTGATATACTAGTAGGAAAGCTAGATTGTAGAGAGAAAACGCTTCGCCGGACAGCCTCGCAAGAGGACTTGGAAGAACGTGGGACTGAGCATGTGTACGTACACGAGGAAGTTACTCATTGGCGGACCGCCGTTCCCTACTTTTGGAACCAGCCATCCCGCTCCTCTGTTTCCTCCACAGATCTGCGCAACAAAGGATGATTGCTGCTGACTGGCGAATCAACGCGTTTGGGAACTGCCGACGTTTCCTCTTTTTGGCTGCGCAAGCCGGCTCCAACGATGAATTTCAGAGCTTCCTCGTGCACGCCAACTCCCGTCAGCCACGCCAGAAGGGGAACGGGCGCCTGGAGTCGCGTAATGCAACTTCGTTCGCGTGCGGAGCTGGGGGAACGGCAGGAATGTGTGCAAGGCGATTCGAGGAAGACAAGCCAAAAAATGTGCGGTAGGCCACAATGGATTACGCTTCAGCACAAAACGCGGATGTCACCGCCAGGATGGCCCGAACCGGCAACTTTCCCCAACTCTGAACGAGAGGCGTCTGCAGAGGCTAGCAAACAGTTGCGTTGGGGGTGCCCGGGAACTGTGATTTCTCTGAGCGACCGGCTTGGCCCTGTACTCGACCGGACCCGCGAGGAGTGTAGTGGAGCGTTTCTACACTCAGCAGTCTGCCTAACGACAGAATCCTCGTCGTGCGGCCACGCGGGAAGTTTGGCATGGAACGCACCGATGGCGGACAAGCTGTCCTCAACAGATCAAGGGTACGCAGTCGCGACCGCTTCGGCCAGAACGCGTCGTGCTAGCGCGCCCGTCCCCCGCGAACTTGCGGCGGGTCACTCCCGCAGTTCTGCCTGCTGGTTACCACCAGCTTCGGCTTCCCTTTCGGTTTCAAGGCTTTTTGGCGCATCGCCCCGTGTGCTCTTTCCTTCGCTCTCTACCCATTCGAGGTTCGCCATCGATCCCTCGTCAGTGCCTTTCCTGCTTTCCGCTCCATCCGTCGTCTTCCACAGGCAACGCCATACAGCGTCGTCCTCTTCGTCTCAAGCGCGCGTGTGTCGCGGACAGCCCTCAGACGCCTCGGGCTCTTTCACGTTTCGGGCGGAAAGGAGCACGCCTTCCGAGTCAAGGGGTTCAGCTTCCC
Source organism: Neospora caninum Liverpool (assembly GCF_000208865.1). Taxonomy (NCBI): domain Eukaryota; phylum Apicomplexa; class Conoidasida; order Eucoccidiorida; family Sarcocystidae; genus Neospora; species Neospora caninum. The sequence continues at coordinate 1,945,791 of NC_018390.1, forward strand.
CTCGCGGCGAGACGTTTTCGCAGCGCGCTCCTTTCGTCCAGGCCGACAGCAGGGGCGACTGGGGCAGCGAAACGGGGCGAGGAGCGAACGAAAATTTGCGCCTTTGGAAGGGTGCGCACTCGTGCACCGTCGAGCTGCGGCACGCCCTCTTGAGGCAGCGCCTCCAAGACCGGAACAAAACGCGGAGTGACCAAGGCAAGCATTCAGTTTCTTGGGATGACGCAGACCTGCAGCGGCTTGGCTGCCTGCAGGGAAGTGGGAAGACGGACGCAGGCGTCTCTTCTGCTATTTCGGGGGGTGTGGAGAGGCAAGAACTGACTTGCGAAGACTCGCGGCGCGGCGCGGACGCGGCAACAGCCGGTGCGAACTTTGCGGGCCGGAGTGCAGTGGGGAAGGCAGACTGGAAACCGGCGAATCTCAGTCATGGCGACGTCGGTGAGGATCAACATCGATTGCTGTCCCGACTAGCTCAGAGCATCCAGCACTTGCCCACGAGGGACATTGCTTTCTGCCTTGCTCATCTGCATAAGCTGTCGCCTCCCGACGCACAGGCGCACGTTTTTTCCGCGGACCCGATCCTTGCCGTGTACGCGGCAGCAGTTCAGGCGCTTCGCGCGCGACTCGCAGCTTTGTCGTCCTTGGAGTGGAAGGATATTCTAGTCCCTGTAGTTGATTTGCTGCTCGACCACCCATTGCCCCGTTCCTCCAGGCTCCAACAAGGTCCACCTTCCCCGCGTTCGTTTCCGTCGTCTGTGTCCTCGCGTTTCCCTCCTCTGTTTGTCATTTTCGATCCCCTCTTGAGAGACGTGTGTGTACGCGTGACGCGCTACGCTCCTTCGCTTCCTCCGCACCTTCTGCTGTTCTTTTTCAACGCCTACGCGCGAATTAGCATCTTCTCCCCGCCACTGGTGCTGGCCACAGCGAAGGCAGTGGAGAGGCGAATCGATACGCTTTCGCCGCAAGATGTCTCCATGGCTGTGACGACGTTTGCTCTTGCTCAGAGGCAGCGAAACGAGTCGCTTAGACCAGTGCAGTCTGCGGCGGAAAAGAGGGGGGGGCGTTTAAGACCAGGGAGGACGAGAGAGCCCGAGCCATGTCTCAGCGATGGGGACACAGCGAACACCAATGAGCTGTCGCAGTCTCTCCCAGAGAGTTCTGCTCCGTCACCATCCGTGGCCTCGCTGCCCGAGTCATCTTCGACTTGTGTCTCCGCCTCTGCGCCGGCTCCTGCGTCGGATCATCCACCTTCTTGCGCCTCATCTCCTGGCTTGTCTTCTGCCCCGTCTCCGCATCTCCTGTCACACTCCCCTCGCGACGGCGGAGGCACGGACTGGACCGGTGGAGCTCTCCCTGATGTCTCGTCTACGTTCTTCCGGCTTCTGTCGCGTTTGGCGACTACGCCGTGCCTGCGCCAGCAACTTCCTCTGTCGAGTGCAGTTCAAATTCTCTCCGCATGTGCGCGATTCCCAGCTCCTCTCGAGAGCCGACGCCTCAAGGGAGACAGTCGGCAAGCATGCGCAGACAGCCTAGCTGACGGGGACACTTCGACGCGCTCGCCCCACTCCAGCAGCCCCTCACTGACTGCTGAAGCTGTCAGAGGCCGACGCACGCACCCGCCCAAACTCGACCAATTGGAAGATGCGAATCGCGACGCTATGCACCCGGGTCCGCCTACCATGCTTTCGTCTTCGTCCGCGCCTTCTTCGGTGACGAACTGCAACTCGCAGAATTCGGCGCCTCCCCGTGAGGCGGACGTGCAGGCCTCCGTCTTCCAAACCCTGTTTGCGGATGTCCTCATGTTGTCCGCGTTCGAAAGCTGGACGCCCCAACTCGTCGCCAGCGCCATGAATGCTTTTACCAGCTGCAAGAGCCTGTCCTCCTTTCGGCGGCACGACAGCCTCGTCCTTCTTCTCCACCGTTTGCTGTTCACCATACGCGCGCGGCGGCAACAAGTGGGGAGGAGCGAATTTGTGGAAGGAGCCGGAAACCAAACGAGGCACCACGTGGAAAGGGAGGGGTTAACCGCAGAAGCAATCGAGCAACGGTGCGTGGGAGTGAGGTCCGTGGGGTACAAGCACGACGCGCGCAGACCTGCTGGTGACTGGCGGGTCTGGGATGACGCGTTCAGCGACGAAAAAATTGTCGTGAGTTTCTCCCTTGCTCTCCACGCACTGGGCAAAGAGAATGTTCGCCTGTCGTACCCTGTGTTGACAGAAGTGTTGCAAACGGTGGCGTGGGTCCTCAGACACTGCCGCGCTTCGATTCCCGCGGCTGACCGCCAAAGCACGGGCCACGCGACGGTGCGGCACGAGTCAAGGGCAGAAGCACCTTTTTTAAAGGGGGAAGCGCGAGATGGAGCGGGACTGCCTGGTGCGTGTGTGGGCGACGAAAAGAGTTTGTATAACCCGCAACAGCAGCCAGGTCTGCCGCTCTCGCGAGAATGGGCTTTGATGGCTTGGGGACTTGCCAAACTTCTCAGCTACGCGAAGGCCACAAAGAAGCCACCTGGGTGGTTGCGGGGAACTGCCACGGAGTCCGAAACAGCATCCAGTGATCGTGTGCCGCGCGCAGGGAGCACGGAGTGTCTAGACACGTGGGAAATGGAAGACGCTTGGGACGGCTACTGCGCAAACGTGTTTCGGCCTCTTTTCCTCTCGATGCCTCCTCTTCTTTCGGCACAACGGAAGCCAGACGTCATTGCTATTTCTCAACTAGCGGATGCCCTACGACGCATGCTGCTTCTCGACGTGGGAGAGAAGGCACGGACTGGTGTACCGGCGCCTGACACGCAGGCTTCACCCTTCCCCGAGTCCGAAGACAAGACGCAGTCGCATGTGCGCCTGCCGTCCACCTCGTGCCCCGTTCTAGACAGCCACGTGCCAGGGCGCGCTGCCGCTTTGTTAGAAGGGCCAACTGCCGTCCATCGAGAAACGTCTGAGACACGGCCGCGCGGGGTTCTTCTGTGTGACAAGGAAAACGTTTTTGTGACTGGCGGCAGGTCCACTGATCTCAGTCGCCGAGGAACGCGTCCCGTTGCAACTGAGCGCGGTGTAGCTACCCACGACGTTGTTGTTGATGCCGATGGTTTAGCCCGAAAGGTGGACAGCAGCTCTCAGCAGGGCGGGAGTTGCGGGCGCCCTGGCGGTTTGTCTGGGGAGACAGTTGGAAGTCGAGAACGCCGGGATACGGCAGCCGTAGTAGGCGACAGACCCGCCCTCAGCCTCCGGTGGGTTGGCCGTGAAGGTTCGGGAAGACTCGGCGCAATGGAAAACGCCCAACTGGACGGTTCCCCTTACCTATGTGAGCAACGCCTGATGAAGCCAGAGGAACTCCTTTTCCTGCTGCGCTTCGTCGCAGGTTATCTGGTTCGTCGTGCCGACGCCTGTAAGCCCCATCAGCTTCTCCAGACCTCCTGGCTGTACATACAGCTCAATCTGTTGCACGCGCTACAGCGCGACTTCACAGCGAGCGCGTCCGCCGTTGCGGGCCTTTCCTCTGCTCCTTCCGGACAGAGCAGTGAGTCGATCGACCCTTCGGCAGGACGTGGGAAGGGACCGTCTTCACAGGCCCACAAGCCGTCGACAGAGACACCAGGATGCGGTGTGGGAGTCGACGCGCCTCGCATGGATACGATCCCAAAGCTGGCAGCCGTCGAGTTTATGGGCTGCGTCTTGGACCGCCTTCGAGAGACCGAGAGTGTGCTAGACGAGGGAAACTCTTTCTTTCTCCAGCAAATGCTACGCGCGTACGTGCTCAAGTATCCAGAGATCATGAAGCGCCATCCGAAACGCATCAGAAAGTTCGTGAAACGTCGCCTCGGAGACACGCTAGAAAAGGGAACGGATTCTTCATCCGAGGACAGTTGCGTTCGCAGGGGCAACTCCTCAGCTGGCGCGGCGGCCAGAGCGCAAGTTCTACACCTCACCTAGACAGCGGAATCCTTTGATGGAAACGTGAATGTGGAGTGGATGCTGCACTCTCACAGTTGTGTTGTTGTTCTTTTCTCGGGATGTTTCAGGTTAAGACCTATTTGCGTGACATCATACAGGGAATTGACATTGCATGCTTCCTCTTCCGATCCGTGCCGGTCGAGCGGCAACTGAATTCGAGCGTCACTACACTTCTACGCTCATTCTCACATTCATCTATTCTGGCGCTGGGACCAGCAGAGACCCGATGCGCTCTTCTACTGGATGTTCCCTCGTCTGCTAGCTGCGGGGATCCACGCCCTCGGGGCTTCCCAAAAGGCGGGAGGCGAGCCTGTCGCATGCACCAATCCAGCAGCATTTCTCAGTTCCCAGTTAGCTACACACTGCAACCGATCGTCCCTTTGGGAGTTCGGCGAGTAGTCGTTCGCATGCAGTGTATTCACGCTACCTGTACCCAAAAACGCTTCACATTGCAGTCCGTTCGGTTCCGTACAAACACCCGCCGCCTTGACTCGTTCGAGCCGCCGTGTGCACGACGGAACGCACGCGCTTCTCTCCAGACTTGGAGGCCATGATCAGAAGGAAGCAGTAGAACACGACAGCTATAGATGCTGTACTAGAAACACGACAGAGAAACGAAATTTCCTTTCGTGCAGAAAGAGACAAGTTGCCACGCAGCTCCTCTATCCCGGGCCGGTGTCGACACACACCTGTCCGGTTTCCGAGCAGCAGCGCAGCGACTGCACAACTACGGCAGTGGCCAGAAGTCTTGTGTCCTTCAACTTGGCGGAGTGCTCGGCAGAAACGATGTCAGCTCGTAGATAAGCCTGTCGCATTTGACGGCGGCGGACATGGGGAAATTGGAAATGCTGATGGCAACGGGAGTGCTGTCGCAGGCGTCGTCTCCTTGTGACTGCTGCCCTTCTGGAACAAAATCCGCCAGCCCCGGCACACCGTCCTTCAGAGCCGGGCCAGGCGCCTTCGATTCTTCCTTGCCATTCACCAGCAGGGGCGTTCGAGGGCGCACGAGACACCGCGGAATAGCCGCCGCGTCAAGATAGGGACACGCAGAGATCATAAAAACGAGGTCCGTCTGCTCCCGAAGTTCTGTCATCAGCCGGCGCAAGACGACCTTGGGCGCATGGCGTGAAGCAGATAGACATATGGGCCTGGAACGAAATGCGGAACACAGGCAAACACGAAAGAGCACATATACCACACCGGATCCCGCATGCATTCATGTCGTAACAGCACCGCCCACAAGCACTGTGCAGCATTCCCCTTTTTCATGGATCATTCGCCTGCGCGGTTCGTCGACTGCTCCCTCGGACACCCGGAATTCAAAAACGCCACGTGGGAGGTTCCCAACAAGATCTAGAGGTGCGCACACCCTGCAAAAGGCCAGTGGGTTGCAGAACCCGACCAGCCCGAGGCAAGCAGCACGCGGGTTCGTATACGCTTTCATCAGTGCCGGGCGGCACCGCCAGAGGCATCCGGAAACTTGTTTGCTCTTACGCGTACCTGTAGTTGTTCGGAAGATGCCTCCAAAAGGGAGGTTGCAACACTTCAATGAGCGTTTCCTCTTCCTCCTCGGGGTGGGCGTCTGCCTCACTGTCCTCGTCCGAGGCACGGTCCTCCGGAGCGGTCCTCTCCCTCTCAGCAGGTGCCCAGCCGTGACGGCGGGTCTTGTCTGTTCGCGCCGTCGAACTCCCGCGCAGCTTTCCGGTTGGTGACGAAAGTGCCATCGTCGCGACTTTCTTGAAGACTTTGAAGTTTCTCGGGACGCGAAAAGAAGGGGAAATACGCAGCAGCTTGCCGTCCATGGTGTGCAGAAGGAAATCCAAGTTCATGTCCCGTGGCTGGGCAGGCTTTCCCGAGGGTTTACCTTTCCCACCTCCCCCGACAGCGGCTGTGGACTCTGCGCCGGGAGTGTCCTCCCCGCAGGCGTTCGTACCGCCGGCAAAGTGTGGTACGCCAGTTCGAAGTTGGGATACCGCAACCGAGTCAAGGAGGTTCAAGAGACACTGGTGAACGACATCAGAACGCATTGACGCTTCAAGAAGCAGCCGACGGTCCTCCGCGAGTGCCGAGGCCCTTGCGCCTGCGGCTTCAATCGCTGCCGCTATGCCTCTGTCCTGCACTGCTGCGGCTTCAGCGAGTTCGCTTGAACGCTGCAAAACTGGATCATGAAGCTGGCGAAGCTGCGCCTGCATTTTGTCGAGGAACGGAAAAGCAAAGTTGTCAGCTGTCGGAGAGGAGGAACGGCCCATCAGAAGGTACCGATGGTCGTCCAGGTTCAAGAGACTCGCAGTTGAGGAATGTCGCTTGTCGCGGAAAAGGTACAGTGGACAGTGCGTGAGAACGATGCAGCAGTTTGTCGAATGACCCTGCGATTTGTCTGTTGCTCCTGCTCGTCGGTGACCAAGGCTGCGTCGGACCGCCCGTGGCGACGCTGTACTCGCGGGTTCCGCAGCATGCGCCTCGGCACCTGTCTCCCGTTGGCGCCGAACCTTCTTCTTCATTCTCGGTTCTACAGCTGGCTGAGTAAGCAAATGTTGCGCCGCGTCAGAGGTCGAGCTAGCGGCAAGGAATGCCGCATTCTCCTCAGCACTGCCGCTCTCGGCTGCCGCCGCGGCATGGTGAACAGACCGCTTCTTTTTCTGCTGCATGTTCAAGCAGGCCTAGACAGTGACGACACGGAAAGACATCTATACGTACCAACCACCTTTCACGCACCAAAGCGAGTCAACAAGCACAATACGGAGTGCGAAGAAAATCATTTGCCCGCGGATAACTTTCAGAAAATGCCCAGAGTGTTATCGGTCGGGGAGCCGGGGCTTCGTGAAAAGTCGCATGGCGACTGGCGAAAAATGCATGTGTCAACCCCACTTTGGCGCGCATCGACGCTGAAGAAGAGGGCAGCCTCAACACCGAAGATTCACAGCAGCACATTTGCCACATCAGGGACTACTTAGTTCTGTCTTGATATTCGAGTAGCGGAAATGGCGAGTTTTGCGTTCACCTAGAGAAGGACGTCTGTGTTCGTTGCATCGTGTCCACATGAAGCGACCAGCCAGACTGCCGAGACGGCCGCTGGTCAGGTACTATCGCAGCTTGCTGGGCACGGTGTGTAACAGCTAGGACCACCCACATTTCGTCGTCCCGCAGCCACGGCTTTCCAATGAATCTGGCATGATCAAACTTGGTGAGCGGACCCCTTGAGGTGACGTCGTCTTGTGCTGTCGTATACATACTTTCTCGCAGCCTCTGGGTAAGAGCGGTTCACTTTCTGCGTTCCACAGCCAGGAACACAAGTCATCGCTATTCCATTATAACAATGAATCTGCAGAGCACCGTTAGTGATTCAAGTGAAGAGACTACTGCAACTTCTGGGGTTCGAAGGGATGCGTACAACATATTTCCTTTCTGGTTCCTTTGCATACCTGGACTAACAATGGGAACTTCGACTGGGAGGCGGGCTGATCTTGGATGGACAATGCGGGCATATGCAGCAGACGTTTTGCGGCGAAGCAATTGCATGTGGAGGCTCCTAGTGTAGACATGGAAATACCAGTTAGCAGACATCCTTTCTCGAATGGTGCTTTCTTTTCCCCCGTACGGTGGACTCCATATATAACGCCTAGGACGTTGCCAGCATTAGCTGCAGCACTCAGGCCTCAACAGCAGTGGTGTATCGTTTCATGTCATTCTCAAAGTGGAGTGGTTTGTCAGACTCCGCTGGGAGTTCACGATTCCTGCCACGTCATTCTCATTGCTGGCTGTGTCCTGTTAGTTGAACGGTAGCGACACCAGCGCGTGATGTGTGAGGCAGTAGTGTTGGATGGTAGCTCATTTCTTCACGAATCGATTCCCTCTTCAGTTGTATTGTTGTTACACACAATCACTGGTGCCAGCATCCTTTACGACAATACAGGCCAGTAGTGCACGCGCATGCTTCTACTCACTGCAGCCCCCCTGAGGGAGTGAACTGCTGGGCAAACGGTGGTTCAAATCCCTCTTGACTCTTTCTTAAGATAAAGCGGGGTAGAGCAAGTTTGTATCTCGTCGGGCTCATGATCCGAAGGGTAGCGGTTCAAATCCGTACAAACTATATTCTGCTGTACCCCTTCTCAGCCGGCACTATCTTTTCACATCTGGACTGAAAGCAGTTGCTGGGGCGACGTGAACTCCTCCACGGCTGGTTGTGCCTGAGCACTGGTGCCCCGGATGGTATATGCAAAGCAAACGATTATGCAAGGGAAACTTACAACTGATATCCTGCTTGGGGTGTGATCTGAAAGTAAGGAATTGGCGGAACCGAATACTGCACAGGAGCAACTTGCGCGAAGTTTGTTAACGCCTGACAAGTATGGGCTGTAGAGATTCGTACGGCATCTCATGTTACCACTCCCACTCACGGGATATATAGTTGAGTGTCCTGGCATCACGTTTGTTGTTGCGATCGCAGGAAACGGGTCTGTCGACTGTACAAACTGGGGAGAAGGAGCCGGCATTGCAGGAACGATGTTGGCAAAGGGCCCCCGCGACATTTGCTGCTGCCAGTTCTCGAGCACGCGATTCATACTGTTGAAATCAAACCCCTCCGGTTGAGTTGCCATCGCCGACGTGAGAAGTGCCTGATTCTTTGTGATGTGGCAAGTGAGCCGTGTGCAGCTCAAGAAACGCAAGTTACTGTCAGTTTCTCTGGGCTCATTGCTCCAGTGGTGTCAGCGGTAGTCGAATGGGCGTTCTGCTGGTTCAACATGGCGGTGAGCTTCTTCAAAGTCTTCATATTTTCCGGCTTCAAAATCTTGTGTAATGCCGTTATCTGACGTAAAGTGGCAATGATATGTGTGCTGATGGACTCTACAGTAATTCGCTGACCCCACGCCTGTACTCGTCGTACTCCTCCGTGCTCACTAAGGTACGCTTTCAATGTACGATGACGACTGCCGTGCCGTGAACGACTTTACCGACCTTGAGTGAACGTCGGTTCCTCCGGGATAGAAACACCTACGAAAGTTTATGAGATGGACCTACGCAGTTAGCTCCTTTAATCATTACCTGGAGCAGTGCCTGAAGGCACTGGAGCTGCCGGCGCTGGAGGCCGCTCCACCTCTGTGTTCTCCAATAAACTTCTTAGACCATTACTGTGTTCTGTGGTCCTGTAGAACCTCGACGCACGCGGAAGGTCTGCGGCATGCGCTACCACAGCGAGAGAGGTAACGATAATGACTCCCAGAGCTTTCATTTTCTCCCTAAAATCACGAAAGATAACGTTTTCGAGTCCTGAAAAGACAGATGCGGCTTCTTGCGAGACTGGAGATAATGCACCTGTCGGGGCTGTACGTACACCCGAGCAGCACGTATACCGTCCGCGCGCTGGGTCCGCTACTGCATGTCTCATGAAACGACGCAATTTCAGGTGTTTCCTGGTATACCATGTGTCGATTTAGTGCCGGCAGCATTTCGTTTGCACATCGTACAGGACTACCAAAACTGCTATGGAACGCCAATGCTATGACTACATTGTCGGCTAGTGGAACCAGAAAACGCATTTATGCAAGGGAACAACAGTTGAGGCAATGACACCAGACAATGCACTGTCAAGACTTTGTATCCAGTTGCTCAACACGTGTGAGAATGGTGTTTGACAAATCAGGCAAGTCCTTCACTCCCTTTTTGACGTGATAATCTAACAACGTCCCTTCCTGCCGATACAATCGAAGAAGCGGTTCCGTCTCACGCTTATAGACAGCTAAGCGATTTTGAACAACGGCTTCTGTGTCATCGTTACGCTTCAGTAACTGCGGGCTTCCGCTGCACTGGGAACACGCTGCATCTGGAAGGAGAGGCGGCATGTCGTACGGCGGGGAGCGAATGTCCGCGGTATTGAAATTTGCCCCACAGGTTCCACATATTCGACGAGAGAGCAGCTTCGTCACCAGAATATTGTCTGGCAAGAAAATGTGGACGCACAACGATGGACGGTCGAACTGCCCCAGCTCAACAGCCTGCGTCACTGTCCTAGGAAAACCATCCAAAATCCACCCTCTTGCACAGTCTTTCTCAGCCAGCCGTCTCCGACATATGGCTGACACAATGTTGTCCGGAACCAAATCGCCCCTGTCAGCATGTTCCTGCAGAGTTTGCCCCAGGGACGTTTTCGCCTTGATTTCTTCTCGGATCAGATCACCGGTCGAAATGTGAGGAATCGACCAGTCTCTCGCGAGCCGGCTGGCATATGTTCCCTTTCCAGCCCCCGGGGCTCCCATAAACAGCAGTTTCAGGGGTCGTCCGAGTCGTAATAGACGCTCCATCTGTTGCTCATCTACAGAAGACACAAGTGGTCAGCCTAGAGTAACCTGTACAGATCGTCTGCATACCCGTACCAATAAGCAAAAAAAGACCCTGCACTCAGATCTCGCTAACCTTGGCGGCATTCGACAAGTAAATTTGATCGAAGAGGAAAGCATGAATTGGAAGATACGCTTTGTGAAACCCCGTCCTCGACCTCATAACTGATGGGCAGGACGTGGGCGCCATCGATGCGCCTCCAGTTGACGTGAATGCATGCGCGTAGGGTCTCCCCGATACATCAATTCTGCAGATGTTGCCGAACCTGTTACGGAAAAAGCAAAACAGATCCAATCAGCATTTAGTATAGAATACTGCGAAGTCCCCCGCTGTAGAGTGCGACTGCGAGCGGGGAAAACCAGCTTTCTCGCGGGTAGTCGTAATTGCTTGCATGTTAGCTGTGTGCTGAGACTGCGTCGCATGCACGCTGCACAGCTATCGTTGGCCGCATGAAGGACGTCCTCAAGAAAGCAACGGCGGCTTCCATCCGTTCGGTGGTGGTGACTGAGATTGCGACGTTCTTACCACATGTTAATGGCACAAATAGCATATCGTTCGTGTATCTGTATACACGTCTGCTCACCACTTTTTATCGGTCAGGGAGCTGCACGAGCGTGCTAGCGTTCCCAATCTGAGGCCTAACGGGCCAGTCAACACCTGCACACTGCGCAAGACTGCAGGCGAGCCCTAGCTGTGTTTCGTTTTTTAGAGCATAGGCGTGTCAACAGCAAATCCGTAGCGTCTGAGGTTGGGGTGTTTCGACCGTCAGAAGGATTTGGACCGGTCGCTGGAGACGTCTGTGCGTGCCATTTTGACAGCTCCGACAGAGCGTCTCCTGTCTCACAGTTAGGATGGAGTCGGCTTCAACCGTCGAGCTTATCAACAGCTACGCCAAGGAAAAGCACAATGGTATCCTGAGGTGCGGTGTGCACGAGTTCAAAGGAAGGGTGCTGTATGCGACGGGTGACCGTCAAGCGGGAGAAACACTTCTGAGAGAGCCCCCGCTGCATTCAGTGCGCGCCGACCCGACCAACCCGCTCTATAAGGAGCTGGAGTCTCTTTGCAAGGAGTGCAGTTTCCATCTTGAGCCAATATGGTAAGCACACAACGATTCAGGGTTCAAGACGACTCTCCGGCGCTGGCATCCGTCGTGGGGTGGCGATTACCGCATCTGGTCATGTCTAGAGCTTTTCGCGACGCTCCCCGGTTTTTTCTGTCATATGCCTCTGCCAGGTACTGGTGCGCCTTGAACTCGATCATCCTCGACACGCACCCGCCTGTTTCAGGACTCGTGTCGATTACGCAGAGACAGTCCGAGCTCCTTCGTGTGCTGCACGTCCCCTCGGAAATCACCCCGTGCAAGGAAGGTACGCACACTATTTTCTCGTCGTCGCTTTCCCAGATTGCTGCCTGTTTCGGCATTAGCCCGGAAGAGCAGTTTTTTCTTGGCTCTGACATCTGTACTTCCATATGTGGTTTTTGGTGCCGCCGTTCCTCACTCCGGGCCCATCCTGCCCCCCATGATTGCTCTGTTCAGTCAAGAAGATCATTCGCTCGTTTGACCTGGAAAAGCGGACCTCCCCTGAGGAGTTGGAGCTTCTTCTCCAGGTGAGCTTTTTCGATGCCCCTGGCAGTCCCCGGGAAAGGACTGAGTTGTTCGTTTTCGCGGCTGATGGAAGTCTCGCTGCCTTTACACGTTCCTGTGGAAGTTCAGACGGCACCCGCACGTCCCCCTCGCTTTGCGGAAGGGGCGTACCGCGTGTTGATACAGCCTGATAGACGTTACGGCACCGCCTGGCTCATCCACACGCCGCTGACGTTCAAATCTAAACAGCGGAGTGGTTTCTGATGCATGCGTGGGCTTCCGAGGCCTCTTCCCGTTTTTCTCGCAGAGGCGCGGTTGGCCTTGCGTTGTTACCTCCGCTTGGACGCATTCTCGGAGGATCACAAAGGGGCTGAATGGATGCGGGCCGAGCATGCGCATTTTCTTGAGGAGGTTCTAAGGGGATCGGCTGTCTGCGAGTAGCCCGACATCAGATGCTGCATTAACATGAAGTTGGTGTTGCGGTGTAGGCGTTTCGATATTTTCGTCTTCCCCTCCCCGTCACGTTGCCGTCTCTGTTTTGCACCGGGACGTCTGTCTTGCTCCGCAGATTTGGATCCACAACTGCTTCGAACAATTCGAGGATCCTGTCGGCTACGTGATCTACTTTATGCCGTCCTTCAGTTCCCACTCATGTCTACCCAACGCCCTCTGGTTTACTGACGAGGACCACACCTTCGTTCTTCGGACTCGCGCAGATATCGCGTACGCCAGCACGCCCCGTTCGGTCACTGTCATGCGTCTTCTAATGTGACACATAGACTTCTCCATGCGAAGCTGAGATCCACGCTGGGACGTTCACGCATGCAGAGAGGAGCGCCCCATTCCTAGCCAAAAGACAAATGCCGTCGTGTTTGTGTCAACCAATGCCACAGTCCTGCTGCGTGTGGACGCGTCGGCCACGCAGTGCGAGTGCGATTCGTAAGGGAGGCTTTTTCCTCGTTTACCAACGAGAACTGACCGCGCTCTGAAGTGAACTTGCGAAGGGTTAGGGCGTACCACAAACCAATACGTCCCTTTGACGTAGACGTTTCTTCCTCCGCACCTGCCGTTCCTTTCACTCGCCCGGCGATAGACACGAATGACGCAGTGGACCCAGAAAAGAAGACGCCCCTTTTAGCGGGATCGCTCGCGTCTCGAGACACCTGTGCCTCCCGCTCTTTTGTCTCGCTTTGCAGGGCTGGGGACGAGGTGACGCTGACGTATCTCTCTGAGGAAGACCTCATGCGGCCGACTCTGCATCGCCGAAGAGTCCTCAGCGAAACCAAGGATTTCATCTGCGCGTGCGAAAGGTCAGAAACAGAGAGATGCCTTGTGTCCGAGATACGCACACGACATACGCTTCGCTGCCTCCCAGAGCGAAAGCATCCCGGGCACGCGCGCACATTTGCGGATGCATATACAATTCCAGTTAAGCACCTCGCGCCATCTATTCGACGCATATTTGTTGAAATACGTGCATATACATATATATACATATGTGTACGTGTTGAGATAGTGCCGTGTATGAATATGAGTTCGGAGGGACGGCTTTGAGAGGCGGTGCGTGCGGCGCACCTTTCTTTCTCGCCTGGTCCGTGTGCAGGCAACTGCAAGTGCATTTATCTGTGCATCGTCGCGTTCGGTCTTTAGAAGCGAGGGTGGTGTGGACTCGACATCGCGCCCACACGTAGCGTGACCGCAGCCTGCAGAAGGCTCGCATATATACGACTTCCCTTTCTTCTGTCTCGACGCCGGATACGAATCCATCGAGGCGCGGTCCTTTATCGGAGTCTCTCGTGGAGGCTAAGAGAGAACTGTTTTGCTGGTCTTTGAGTGTTCGGACAAGGGGTTGCAGGAAAGAGGAACGGCATTTTCTCTCTTCGTGACAACCTGAGACGACGGTTATCGCCACAGCGGGGTGTGCCTTGATCGTGTTCTCAAAGGTGCGGATCTGTCTGTTTCTCTGTCGCGCACGTCTCGCTCCTTTCGCGTTTCATCGCTTCCCTCTTTCTTTCCTCGCAGATGTGCAGCGCCCGTCGACTTCTCCCGCGGCTTCCGCTGCCCCTCGTGTGGAGTCGGGACCGTCTACGTCGAGTAAGTGTGTGGCTCTTTTTCTGCCGTCGTGGTCATATGTCAGCCGCGCGCCGTGCGTGTGCGTGTGTCCTCCGGTTTTACGGACCTGGGAAACGCTGGAGACCGAGAAGAAGGGATATGCCGTTCCCCTGTCGTGCCCGCTTCGTCTGCGGTAGGTTTCGACCACTCTGTCCCTTCGTCTCTGCATCCTCTGTCCTTTTCAGGCCAGATGCGGAACTCTCCGTCGAGGAGGTCGACGAAGTTTTCGCGGCTGCTGGCAGCCAAACGGTGGAGGCGTTCCTGCCCTCGCGTCGCCCTGGCAACAGCTCGAGCATGCCGAATCCGTCGACCTCGTCGGGGGTTTCCTCTCTGTCGGTGTCCGAGGCGCCTACCGGGCGGCAGCCGTCGGAGGGGGGAACTCCAGGTTTTCCGTCTGCTCACCCGTCGCAGGACGTGTTGCTCGATGACGGTCCCGCCCGCGATGGCGCTGACGGAGACTCTTCTCGCCCCACGCCTCTCTCAGTCTCTCTGCTGACCTCATCTGCCTCGGCTCTCGAAGGGTTGCTCCCGCTGACGATCTGGATGTGTCTCCTCTTCCCGGCGCTGGCGGCGGCGCGGCTCGCCGGCGGGAGACGGACCTCGTGGGGCTCAAACGCGGAAGCGTGCATCATCGCAGTGGGTCCTCAGCTTTCTTCAGAGTTGTCGGGTGAACTCGAAACGAAGCGCGTCGACGCCTCGGGGCTCTTGGCGAGCGTTTCGCCTGCTCAAATGAGTCAGGCCGTCCTGGCGAGGATCCACCGGTCTCTCGCCTCCATTCCGACTGTGAAGTGCACGCAGCAGCAGGTTTCACCGAATGCATGTGTTCTGTGCAAGCGCGAGTGGACTCACCGCGACAGAGTCAAGTGTCTCGCCCTGGAAGCGCTCATGGGGCGGTGGGCGAATCCGCAAGACGATGCAGATTCGCGGGAGTCTGTTGAGGGCCAAGACGAAGATCACAAACAAGAAGAGGACCTCGACGTGGACCGAGCGGAGGAAGAAGCGACCGACGGCAACGGCTTCGCGCGAGGTAAGATCTTCGGGCAGGGCGGCTCAGCTTCCCAAGAGCGCGGCCCGAAGGAGTCAAGTGGAGGGGGTGCCGGCGGCTCAGCGGCAAAACAGGAGCGAGAGAGCAAAGACGCGTTGGCGGCGACGCCGTGCTCAGAGCGAACCGGACAGAAAAAGCGCCGCGACAAGGAGAGAGAAGACGGCGGAACACGGAGAGAAGGACCATCCGTGAACGGACGGACTGGCGAGGGTCTGGTAGAAGAAGGTGAGCAAGCGTTTCTCTGTCGGATTCACCCGCCCGCGTCTTCTAGCAAGGGCGGTATCGGTGGCCAGAGCCCTCGAGCGTATACGCGGTGTTGAGATTTGTTGAAAGCCAGGGAAGAGTCTGGCGAGCAGCCTTGCGGCCATCCTTTCGGTTCGCTTTGCTTCGCCTTGTCTTTCGGGCCGTTCTTCTGCGCCGTTGGTCCTTCCTATTTTAGGGCCTGCGGGCTCGCCGCAAGGAAGCGAAAGTGTGCGGACACGCTTGGTGTGTCCGTCGTGGTCTGCCTTCGCAATGGCTTACGTGAAGACGATGAAAGACCTGGTTCAGTTGAGAGGTGACACTGACGCGTCTCCGTCCCTTTATCTTCTTTCTCTGCGCACAGAAGAGCAAGACCGAAACGCGCAAGAGGCGCATCTCACGGGCGCGGAGGCGGGCAAGGCGTCTTCGACTAAGACGTCCCGAAGGAAAAGCAAGAAAAAGTTCGGCTTCGACGTCGATCTCGACGAGACAGACAACGCCGTGCAGAGTCAACGCCGCGGGTGGCTCATGGGAAGGCGGGTCTCCTTCCTGCGGCGACTGCTAAAAAAGAGTTGGCGGCGCGCTCTCCCCGACGAGCACCGGCACTGCCTGGATATCCTGCTTCCGGAGATCTTCCAAGTCCACTGGTACGATGATCCCACGAGTGGATAGACCGAACAGGCGAAGCGGCAGCCGCGACCCTGCGAATTTCAGGATTGGTGCGAACTCTATGTGGACGAAAACACCCCATATTTTGTGTCTGGTGTCAGAGCCGTCTCCTGACGGAGGGAACGCCTCGTACACACACATGGCTCAGCTCAGCTCAAAAAACTGCGTCACGTGGCGTGCTGCGCTGCCGTCAGCCATCGGGGCTTTTCTCAAATCGTCGCGCGATCCCCGCTGCCTCGTTTCCGTGGAAAACGCCCGTCGTCTTTGGTGTGTTTGCGCGACGTATTTTCGTATGCACCCGGCCGGTGTCTGCGTGCCTACCATCGGTTCCTTTTCAGGCATCTTGTCTGCTGGCTGAAGACACGCGCGGCGACCTCGACAGGCGCGGAGAGAGCGGCTTTGCAAGACGCAGTGGTGTACCAACAGCGGAATCTCTATCCTGGACTGAATGCAGCTCTAGGCTGGTCACTTGACGAAATGGCCGAAATGCTTCTCATGGCTTACCGGGATCAGCCGGACAAGGTGAGGCCGTGTGCACGCGCAAAAATGGAAGCAGCAGATTCAGAACTTCATGAGTTGTACGACATGTCAGGCCTGGCGTCGCTGCCATGCCTGCTTGTGAGCCTGTAGGGCGAACGTATAGCAAACGCGGTTGTAGCATGAAAGGGGATACAAACCACCGGTTTGGGACGGTATTGCTTTTAACACCTCATAGCACGCTAGATACTACCATTCACGTACGATATATTTTGATGGTTGTGATGTTAAGAAGCACAGGAAATGCACAGTGCAGAGAGGCAGGCTTACCGACATGCGAGCCTCAGTTCCGAACACACCTGGCACCTGAGCTCTGCGGACAGTGTACGAAAGCCGTTTTCGAGCACGGACACCGGAGACACGTCTAGATGCACTACAGGGGCTCACCAGTTCATACATCGAGGGAACTTCTGCGTGCATGCGCATAGCAACGGACCTCTCCCGCACGTCGGACGGGCGTGCGTGCCGACGGCGGCGTCAAGCGACACACGTTTCGGCGTCTACTCACGCGTAACCGTCCAGCTACTAAGCGCGTCGCTTCTGTCTCTCGCCTCTGTGTGCGTGTGTGGTCTGCAGCCGGTAAAGCTGTCGTCGACCAGTATGAAGGCATTGCTGCAGGACCGCTCGATTTTGGCTGCGTATGAGGAAGCCGTGTCTATCCTCGGCACACTGTTTGAAACTAATCACCAGTTTGTGACCGACGTGACCAAGAAGCTCGGCGTCCTTTCGGACTGGATTCACCGCTGTGGACTCGAGATGGAGCCCCTAGCCACTCCGTGGCTAACTGCGGGGCAGCGTTTTTTTCAGAGGTCCTACAGTGGGCATACTACCCCAGGCCTCCTTTGTTTGTCTGACAGGGTAACGCCGTGGGCCATTGTGGAGCGCAGTTTCCAATTGCCTCAGCCGTGACTCGTTTCTAGGGGTTTGTACGGGCGGTGAGACGCTCTGCGTGTCAGTGAACTGTCCATTCTTCGATGCCAAGGGGGTTACGAACGCGTGACGGGCCCCAGCGGCGCGGTCGTCAGCTTGTGGTCAGAGGTCGAAAAAAATGTGCGGGTGAATCAAGACAGGATGCAGAGTTCAATGTGCCTGCCTGCCCATGGCGTTGGCTTCGTACTACACTAAAGAAAAGCATGCAATCTGAGTAAACACCTCCCACATCTGGAATTTACGCCGGTCCGACACCCGCCCGATAGTTTGCTGGACTGACACAACAGAGGAACTGTAGTACACTCGAGAGTGAACGACGGCTCTGGTGCTCGTGGTCAGACTAGCGCGCAGAACAGGCTGAGTTAGTCGCTGGCTGCAATACCCGTGCGAATCCTGCAGTAATCCCCAGTTTGTCATAGCACAATGAATCCTCTGGAAACGCTAACGACAAAAGATACCGTAGCACGTCGGGCAACGTGTGTGTGGTTGAAGCAGTGTCGTTGAACGCGACCGGTTTCAGCCTGCGCACCGAGACGATTTGCGATACGGGGCAGAGTGAAGGGGCTGAGAGACCAGTCTGAAACGTAAAATGAGACGAATGGCGTGCCGGGATTACACTACTGAAATTAAATATCCCCTGGACAAAAACTCTCTGAATCCGGAGTCCCCGCCCCTCTCTGAACACCGCGTAATATCAAGTGTTCGACGTTACGTAACCTCGTCAAGAGCCTCCGGGCGCCAGTGTACGCGAGGGGGTGTTAAATGTAGCAGTTGTCTTGAGAGGACCAGGAGGCAACAGTGAAAGCTTGTCTGTAAAGAAGCGCCTTGCTAACAAGCTATCGGCCGGGTCCTTCCGTTTTTGCGGGGAGAGACGTATCCAACCTGTTCAAGCGCGAAGGAAGCTGAGACACCCCATCTCTAGACACGCGAAATGCAGGCGTTTGCTTCACACAAAAAATGGCGCCAAACGCACTCTGTACCAACTCTTGGTGGGCAGTAGAAAATCTCGCTGTTCCATACAATGAATCCGTCACCCATGTGGTAACCCAACCTGCAACGCACCACCACCCGCATACTTTGCCGAGCACCTCGACTGGGCAAGCAAGGCCGAACCGAATCAACGTGTCTTCACCCAAACAATGCGTCGCCCTCTTGAGTTACGATCCCTGACAGCCGGCAACAGGTACATTTGCCTCTGCAAAATTTGCAGAACAGCAGTCGTAGAGAGAGACAATCGTACGTAAACTAGAGTGTGTAATTATGCCAGGCGACCAGACGGGGGGTAAAACGTCCACCGAAGCGAAGAGGAAGCGTCACGACCGCTGGCGGTCAGTGCGATCACACTTGAGGACTTTGAATTTCCCGACCAGTCGGTTCTCGGCCGTATACTCAGTTCTCTTCGTCCTAGCCCTTGGAAATCACACAACGAAATACCATCCGTCAATGCGGTTTCGCAGGTGATCTGTATATGGGTCATGATGTGAACAGCAGTTACAGAACATGGCGATTCCTATCAGAAGTGCATCCGTGAATGCTGCTTGAAATGATGAGGATGCTTCTGCAGCGGGGACTGTACAAGATCCGGTTTCCTGTAAAGAACAGGAAATGCTAACGTCTGAAAGAGGACTCTCACGGTTGGTGCATCAGATGAATGTGAGTGTCGACCAGCGTACGCTCCCTTCCGGATCCAGGACCAGCACATACAGATGTGCTGTACTTGTGGACGGAACGAAGAACGATCTCTATGCAGAGGCTCCACGCCATGTTCTGCAGCTGCTGTTGCCATCATGACTCACATACAGATCACTTGCACTTATGCATTGACGCATGGTAATTAATGTCTGTTGCTACTGCGGCGAGCACGATACCACTTGCTGGCTTCGGTGGAAGGACGCGCTTATGCCTTCCGGCGTACCATGAGACGATGCATTGCCGATGTCAAACGAAGCAGTTTTCACGCAGTGTACATCGGGGAATCGCTTCACAGTCGACTGCTGGGGAACAATGCTGGTGGTCCTCAAATCGTCGAGCCGGGCCATCCACGCTCTTTTTCCCCAGCCGGACTGCGAATACTAAGCGTGCCCTACGCTGGTGAAACTGCAGTGCCGTTGAACGGAATTTGGACTCGAGGAGCGAACCCGTAGGGCAAACGAGAGACGACTGCCTCAGAGGGCCGCTACTGTCTCGTACGATAGTGTGTCTCGAGAATGCGGCTAGTGGCGAGGGGATTCGGCTTGAGTGGAGTGGTGCCTTGCGCTTGTTGGCTGACTGCGTAGTCGAACACTCGAACGCATTTGCACAGTTTTAGCTCTGCAGCCGCCGAGAGACTAGCGACACCGTCACGAGACAAGTGTTTTGAAGGCCTTTAGACTAACCGCGTCTTGATCGGTTCAGTTGAAGGGGGCGTGCATTTCTTGCCCAGGAAACTGAAGGCACGACGCCGTACCTCCCCTCTGTCCTCTCCACGACAGTGCTTCAAGCGTTCTTCGAAGTGGATGTCGAGGCGCTGCTTCAAGTGTAGGTTGTAAGCGTTTCCCTGAGCCTGACACGGCCAGTGTAGCGCATTCGCGCTGGCGGTTTGATACTGTGATGGTTCAACTTTGCGCGTGTGAATCTTTCCCAGCGTGGAGAGCACTGAATCGTTGGTTTTTCCGGCCCGCCGACACCGGCAAGCGTAAAATCCCGGTGGATTCAAGACTGCGGTGACCGCCATCCTATAGTTTCACCACCGAACAGAATTGTACACCTTGAGGAAGTCAACACCAACAACGTCGTAGAGTATCTACTGGGTCCTCTAGCCTTCCCAGATATAGCCGGGTACATCCGTCTCTTCTTCGTCCGCTGTATCCTTTGGTAAAATTGCATTGACAACTGAAACGATTGGCCCCTTTCACAACCGCGGAACGTAGCACACTTGGAACGTGTGTCTCTGCTTTTCCGTCGCGTTGTTCACTGTTTGCATCTCATCCCTACACCGCCCAAGGTAACATGACCTCTTGCTGTATAGAGCACATGCGAGTCACACACATGCCGTCCTCGTCCCGGATGCACTGCGCATTTTTCTTCGGGTCTTCTGGTTGTTTCTTCAGTCCACTTCGAACTCCGGTGTGTTTTTGTCGTCCTCGGAGAGTCGCTCTTCTCTGCGGATGTGTGGTGCCGTACGAGAGATGAGTTTGCGTTGAGTCTTCGACAACTCAGTTTTCCGGTACCCCCCTCGTCTTGCAACGGCTGTCCGTTCTCGTTCTGCCGCTCCCCGGAAAATCCCAAAGCGCGCGCCGTTCCGTTCACGTTTCTTGACGCCTGCGGTCGTCTCGCGGGACTTCCGGCAAAGAGCGCCGATCAATCGGCCCTCGCTCCGCGCAGCTGAACTGCCGATTTCCTGGGTCTTAAGGCAGGCGCGCCGCGAAACGGAGGCGGAGGAAATCTGGTTTCCCACCCGGAGGTTTCCATCCACCCGACGAGCGCCACGGTTTACGGCGCGTCGACCTTGCGGACCACGCGTGTGTCTTTTCCTCAACGCTCAGCGAACGAGCGCCACAGCCATGGAAGACGTCACCGGCGTCCGAGATCAGGACGACTCGGGTTCCGCTGTTGCCTCCGGAGTAGCAGGCCCCGAGGACCAGCACCAGAAGGTGAACAGACTGCGAGGACGTTCGTCGCCCCTTTTCTCCTCTTTTTCCTCTTTCTGTCCCCTGATCTGCTTCGTGTTCTCGATCTTGTCCCTCTCGTGGATTCTCGTCCTCGCCGTTTTTGTGTGGTCGCCTCCGCGGCGGATTCGTGCTGTCCCTCTGTGTGTGTGAATGCGTCCGTTTTCAGACCTTCGCGAAAGCCCGACTTCGTGTCTTCATGACTAACCTATCCACGCGTTTTGAAAAGTCAGGATCTGCGGAGAGATGCAATCTTGTGCCGACGTATCAGGCGGTCCCTTTCTTCGTCCCGGGGGTCTGTTAGCACCGCTCTCCAGGTTAAAAAAACGTGCGCTGAGGTGCCTGTGTAGGTCTGACTTCCCTCCGGTGCATGCGACGGGAAGACCTAACAGGCTCACCGTCTCTCCTCCATGCCTGCTTTGTCTCCCGGGTCTTGGGAGTTGCGTCTTTACCGTTCCGCGTACGTGTGCTCTGCTGTGCCTGGACTTCTCTCTCCCGCGCAGCTCACACGTCGGCGAAGATGCTCCGATACACCTGCCTCGTCCTTGTCTCCGTCGTCTCCGTCTCCTTCCGCTTCCCGCTCAGATGAGGCTGTTGCTGCGAGGGAGGGCGGAGAGCTGCGAAGCGTCGTAGGCACCGTGCGGTTTCTCGCGTCGTTGCCTGCGAGAGCCTTTCAGCAGACAGTCCACCTCCTCCAGGCTGTGGTTCAGTGGATTTCCCGACTCATCGACCTTGCTTGTAAGCGCAGAAGCGGGGGGGCTGGCAAAGCGCGGAGGACGCGAAAAGAGAGAACGAGCGTTTCTGCGAGGAAGAGAGGGGGGAGACGGGGCGCGACGATTGCATGTCGAGTGAGAAGAGAAGGACAAACAGGCACTGCCTCCCCACACAGATCAGCGGTTTATGCGCTCCCCCGCAGAACGGGAGAGAGATGGAGAGTGGCGGGCAACACGGCTGCCTTTCGTGCGGCCTTCCCAAGGCGATTGAAACAGGCGCGACACTTACTTTACTCCTCTTTGTTTCGTCTCTTGCGCTTCTCGTCTGTCCCTGCCAGCCTTATTTCTCTTCACTCCTCCCGCGCAGCCCCTCGAGGTGATCTACGAACGCCAGTTCGGGAGAAAGCATCCCGCTTTTTTTCCCGGAGCTGCGCAAGAGGTGAGACAGATCTGGGCCCAGCAGCAGAGGAAATCGGGAGCAGTACCGCTGAAAACCGCTCTTTCTGTGCTCGAAGATACGCGGTGTTTCTGTGGCGTTAGACACGTAGGCGCTTTCTGGAAAGGCACGAAACCCCGGCGACCGACCGTTCACACAGGCAAACGAGGAGACACCGGGGGGTATCGGGCGTTTTCTGGGTTCCCAGCAATCTCTCTGTGTCGGGAAACGCTCTCGTTTGTTGCCGTCGTTTCGCGCGTCCATCGCCATCCTCGTTGCTTCTTCTCGGTTTCCCCTCACGTCAGGCCTTCGACACCGCAAGGCAAACCGACCGCTTGCTCGCGGTGTACTTACACTCACAGCAGAACGCGGCGGCTGATCGCTTTTGCAGAGAAACCCTCACGGACGACCTCGTCATCGATTTGCTGGTGAGACTGGAGTTCGCGGCGAGCACGTGGAAACACCAGAAGAGGACTCCTGGGCGAGATCTTGGCGCGGTGTTTCCTGAATTATTAAGGTAGACTCTGTTACGGAGCGTGGTTACGTTTTTCCCCTCACGTGGAAAGATGACCCAGGTTCACGACTCTCCTGGGTGCTGTCTCCATGGAGTTGGCGACACAAGGTGGGGGAAAGCCGACTCGCCGCTGAGAGCAGGCAAGACCGAAACGCGCTTCCGGAGGTTCTTTCTCTCTCTCTGGGGCGTGCAGGACAACACATGCGTCTTCTACGCGACAGATGCGTCTGTGTCTTCCTCTGAGGGCGCACGTTTGGCCCGGGCTTTCTTCCCCTCGGCGTCTTCTCGCCTGCCTGCGTTTCTCCTGCTTCTGCCGCAAGCAGCCTCAGCGCCATCTCCTGGAGCGTCGACTTTCTCGTCGCTCACAGCACCGCCCGCGAGTCGACACCGCGTCTTGCTGGCTTCGCTCCGGGCGGAAACTTTCCCGGACACCGCTGGCCTCATTGCCGTCTTGCTGCACGGCCAAGAGAAGGCCGAGGAAGTCCGAGAGGCCAAGCGCCAGCAAATGCGAGAACGCGAAGAAAACAGACTGTAAGCAACACACCAACGGCACACACACACACACACACACTACACACACACGCTCCAAACAGAATCGACACTTTCAGAGGGATGTATAAGCACCAGTGTATGTATCGATTTGTATATGGGATATATTTGTGTGTAACAACTGGTCGAGTCTGTAGCCATGGAGAGGCGTGTGTGCGTTCTTATCACACTTGTTTTCACGCGTTTAAGGAGATTTACGGAACTACTTACATCCACTTCTTTCTGGTAGCGCCGTATAGGATAGGGGACTATATAGGATAGGGGATATCGGCTGGACAACCGGATTAGGGGGAAAACCGATGCTGCGGATTCTGCTGAGAAAGGCCCATCGCGCGGCGCCGGGCTGTTGCGCCTCTCTTAAATCGAGGTCTGTGCCGATCTTCTTTCTGCTGCGCAGGCTGCGTGAAGAGCAGGAACGGGAGTTCGCAGAAGTGATGCGCCTGGAATCCATCAAGTAAGTCGACGAGAAGCCGCCGTGGGGCTGTGTTCTCTCTGGCGTTTTCTCCTCTCTGCACCGGTCCCTCTCCCTCGGCGTCGAGCCCCAGCCGCCGCGCTCCTTTTTTCGCACCTCGGGACCCTCTCGCTTCTTTCCTCAGCTCGCTTCGTGCTTCTGCTCGAGAAACGCCCGCGCGCATTTGAGAGCTCCGTTTTCCTCCTCTCTACAGACGCGAGGAACAGGAGACGCGACGGCGGAAGGAAGAAGCGCGGCGAGACCGCGAAACGCAGAGAAAGGAAGCGGCTGCTGCCCGACGGCAGGAGCGGCGAGCGCATGCAGAGAGGCTCCGGGAGCAGGAAGAAAACGCACCAGTCGCCTCAGGGATCGATCAGCGCACAGCGGTGAGGATGCATGCGCCCAGTTGACACACAGCGCCGATTTTGAAATCTCAGGTCCCGAAAACGAAAACAGATAAATATATATATATATATATATATATATGTATATATGTATATATAGATGTATATACGCATATGTATATATTTGTATATATATATATATATATATCTGTGTGACTTTGTAGACGCATACCCAGATGCATAAGGTTGTGTTGGGGCGTAGGCGCGTATATACAGACGTGGAAAGCGCTTACATGGGACTTGGCAGGTGTGTGTCTTTCGGTGACGCTTTGACTCAAGGCGAAGTATCTTGGAGACGAAAACGGACCGGTGCACAGGCACGAGTAGAGCCACTCGCGTTCCCTATTGCCTCTCTGGGGTCTCCCAAACAGATACATGTCGCTACAGTAGATAATCCAAATAGGTATATGAATGTATATATATATATATATATATATATATAGACAGCTTCAGCTTCTTACAATCTTACAATATACATATGCAATCATGTACAACGTGTGTGTCTCTGTGTATGTACATGTGTGTATACAAACGAGTGCAGATATGTGGTCGTCTGGACTTTTGTGTTGGCTGCGAGTGAACAGATTTGTTTGCGGCTGCCGAGCGGGGCGCGTGTCTCTCGGCACTTTTCATCGCAAGCGTCGTTGGAGGAGCTGTACCTCTGGGCAGACTGTTTAGCTGAATGTACTCAGGTATACGCGACAGCGAGGGACACACAGGCGGAAGCATGCTCAGAAACGGAACAGAGAGACAGGGTTCTTCCGGGGGGGGAGGGGGGGGGGGGGCCTTTGTGCCCAAAGATCTGCATGCAGAGGTCGGAGAGAGATCAGGGGAGACAAAGCGAGACACAGAGGAGGCAGGAGAGGGCAAAGGCTTCGCAGACAGCAGCGTGTGGGGACGAAGCGGCTCTCAGGATGGCGACGAAGAGGCGGAGGGCGAGGCGTCCCTGCCTTTCAACGCTCCGTGGGGAGTTTCGGATGTCAAAACGGTCGAGTCTCGTTTGGTGTGGGCCGCGTTTTGTCTGCCGTCGCAGAATGAAGAGCTGGACATTCCGCTTCGCTTCCACCTCGTGGTCCCGCCAAAGCGAACCCTGACCCGCGTAGGCTTTCTCGTTTGTCGGATCACGAAAAGAGAAATCGACGATCGTGCCCAGCGCTTTCCCCTCGTTGCCGGGTTCTCCGTCTGGCGTCCTGCTGGCTTCTCTGTGACCCGTTGTGGGTGCTTTTGGACTCCTCTCTGTCTCTGTCGTTTGCTCTCCCTTCGACTGGACTTGATCGTCTCGCTGCATGCACCATATCCCTTATTCGCGCGTTCCTCCCTGCCCTCGCGTGTCTTCGCTCTCGCGTTTTCTGTTTCTATCTCGGCTTTTTGCCGCCTGAGTTTGGTCTCATGCAGGGAGCGGCGACACTCCTCGAGGCAGGCCTCCACCCCAACAGCGCTGTCCTGCTCGTCCCCTCAGACGACGAAGAAGATTAGAGCCACGACGCCAAACGGGACGCCTCGTTTTGGATCTGCGTCAACCGTTAGACAGCTTTTTTGCAGTGTTCCGATGCATGCACTTCTGGTCATCCACCTTCACATAAGTCTTTATTTCTCTGCCTATCGACATGTCCTCGAGATGCATGTATATATATATATATATATATATATATATACGTTTGGACGTAGATATGCAGATTTGTGTATCTGTGTAGTTGTGGGTGCGGCGTATCTGTGTTTGCAAGAAGGAAAGACGAGGGACGGGACGCATGTTTCAGGGAAATGGTTTGTTTCTGCTCTGTGGAAAACGATCGCACTTTGTGTCGGTTTGGCGTGGAACCCATTCTAGGCAATCCGCATGCACATGCAGATGCACCTAAGTACACATTTGTTTTTTACGCTCGCGGGCGTTTCCTGTCTTCCTTTCGTCTCTGCAGTTCTCTCATGTTTCTTCTCTTTCCCTGCCTCCTCTGCGGGTTTTCCCCTGCGCCCTCTCTCAACCTGCAATCTCCGCTGTCTATCTTTCTCTTTCTGTATCTTCTCTCTCTCTCCTATTTACTTCCTGTTTTCCCCTCTCTCGTATTTACCTCCCTCGCTTCTCGCGTTCTTTCTGTCTCTTTCTTTCTCTCCGTGTCGCCCCTCTCTCGCTTTCAGATTTTTGAAGCGTGTCTGAAAACGGCGACGCATCACTCAGAGCGTCCGTTCTCCGCCGGGCTCGAGGGCGCACCAAGCTGGCGCGGTGGCGCTCTTTAAAACGCTTGAACGAAACACCCTTTTTTGTAGTTGCAAACCGCGTTGCTTCCCAATCAAGAAGCGACAGGAAGCGCACCTTCCCTCACCCACTCAGCTCTCTCTTTATCCGCTGTTTTCGCTTCTCTTCCAAGAGCACGGAGGTCCGAGCGCATGCACATAGGCCACCAGTGAACCGAAGCGGACCCTGACGAAAGCCGCAAAAATCGCATGCGGCACATTCCCGGAGAGGAATCCCCGCGACGTTCGCAGAGCGGAAATACAAAGTTGAGAAACCAGTTTGATGAGCTGCAACAGAGACGAGTCCGAGAGGACGGTAAGTCTTTCTGCGCGTATAGGGTCACAGTCGCCTCCGGCCGCGTCGCGGGCAAACAAACAAGCACAGAAGGACAACGGCGCGGTCGAAGACACGGAGACGAGAGGCAGGGGAAGAGAACCTGACAAACGAGGCGCTGTCGAGACAGTCCATCACAGGGAGGAGCAAGGACAAAATTGCGGCAGCGCGGAGAAGCGTGGCAGAGAAGACAGACGAAAAAACGAGAACGGCTGGACGCGGAAAACAAAAAAAGCACTTTTCGCCAAAAAAGGGAATCTGAAGAATCTGAGAGGAACACGCGTCTCATGGTTGCGAATCGACAGACTCTTTTCAGTCCTTCTTCCCGAACTTCTCCTCCATCTCTTCGACCGCAAGAGTCTCGTTTTGCTTCTCTGAGAAAACGTCGATACAAGCAGAATACAGACGTCAGCAGAAATACAGAACAGATTTCACCGAAGAAAACGAACCGATCTGCCGGCTATACACATACAACTTGCACGCGGCCTCACAGATATATATGTATATATATATATATATAGGTGTATGCCAGTGTGCAAATATACATGAACAAGAAATATATATATATATATATATATATGTCGTGGCATGTAGATATATCTATGATTTCTTTGGTGGGACGAGGTGGACACGTTTCTCCGGTGTCTCGACAGGGCACGAGAGGCCTTACTGAGCATGTCGCGTAGGTCGTTGATGAGTTGCGCTTCGCGATTTGCCTTCTCTTCGTAGTTGAACATGGCGAGAGCTCTTTGCTCCTCGGCGCTGTAAACTTGGTTTTCTTTTCGAATACGGATAGCGTTCATGCGGCGATGTCTGAAGAAGACAAGGGAGAGAGAGAACGCGGGAGGCCGCGCGAAGTCCGTCGCGATTCTTTCTTTCCATCGGCGCATGCCGCACCGTTTTTCTTGGGTGCACGGGAAGACGGACACCCTCCAGCAAAAACGGTCGAAATGCGACAGGGGATGCAACCAAAAATACGCCCTTTCGAAAACGGGGCAGAGCGCAGACACCTGAGAGGGAGAAGCAGTTGGGGAGAAAGACGACAGAGCCGAGACGCGACGAGGACGACGACTGTCGATGCTAGGCGACCGGGCACAAACGCGACGGAACGAGAAGTGAGGGACGCAGAGAGGCGAAAGAGAGGCAGAAAGGCAACAGCAAGAGAAGGAACCTTGAGAAAGCACGGAAGGACGATGAGAACGAGGTAAGGCCAGAGCCAGAGTGCACGCGAAAAGGAGGGCGAGGCGAAGCCTCACCATTCCCCTCGCTGTCCCCTGTTCTCCTTGGAAACTGCCACGCATATTTTTGCTAAAAAGGCTATGGCCTTTTCGCCACGCTTACCTGGAACCACTCATGACGTATCCGAGATCTTCAAAGGCCTGGATTTCGTCTGCAGTCAACCCGACCTCACCACGACGAGGAATACGTTTCCCTTCTTGCACGTACTGCGCAATGGCCGCACCTTCTCCCGGGCGCAACGCCCCACCATAACTAAAAACAACAGCCGCATGCAACAGCCACACCGCTCCAACCGTCTTCCTAACAACGTCAACCCCATTCACGCATATATATATATATATATATGCATGTAAATATGCATGTAAATATGCACATGTATATATGTACATATAATGTATATATACATATATATATATGATTGTGCGTGAGGGAGGATATTTTGGGAAGGGAGACATGCGGAGGGGCGGACGGGTTTCCCGGTGTCTCGGACGTTTCAACAGACGCATGTCGCACACGTGACGCACGGTTGCAGGCACAGCCTGCTTTCTAGATCTCCTTCACATGCATGCACGCCAGTAAACAGATGTGTGCAACTATATGTCTGTATCTATTTGCCGGTGCAAACGTGAGGTGTATGGGCCGGTTTTGAGAGGGTTTGAGACGCACTCGACATTCCTAGCAGCCAGTTTGCTGTTGACGCCGAGAGGGCTTGGCCCGAAGCTGTCGTCTTCCTCTTCGTCGGAGACGTCGCCGAAGGCGGCTTCTGCGAGAGCCTCCGCCGCCTCTGCGCGAGAAAGGAAAATCCGAGGGGACGCGCGTAAAGGCCGCGAGCGGAGACAGAAGAAAAGAAGCAAATAGGGCGGGATGGAGAAAAAGAGACAAAAAAAAACGCAAGACGGCGGCGAAGAGAGGGGAACCGCGCACCAAACAGAAAACCGCAGGAACGACCTCGACAGGAACCACCGATAAAGAGAGCAAAAAAGAAAAAGAGAGAGAAGAAGAGAGAGAGAGCGGGCGACAGAAAGAGAGAGACAGATAGGAAGAGACAGAAAGAGGGAGGAAGGAAGGAAGCCGGGAGAGAAATCGAGATTGTTGTGTTGCCTCTGGAAGTACAAAACAAGCTAGGTACGGGAAGATACCATTTCTCCTCGATTCGTGTCCGTACTTTTTTCTGCGAGGGCAGCCTCGAGGACTGCCACGTTTGGTCGGAGGGTCTTTGGGGCGTCGCCGTCGGGTGTCTCCTTCAATCTCTCGCTTTCTTCTTCGCTGTCGTCCTCGCTGCTCTCGCTGCTCGACGACACGCGTCTCCGTTTCTTGCTTTTTTTCCCCTGAAAAACACAGAGCTGGCGCTGAACGGGAGACACACGTGAGCGGCAAAAATGGCCGGAAACGCCTTTTCGACGCGAAAATATCCGAAAGCGCGAGACACACTCCACCCGCGACCCCGCGCGAGAATCCAGGAAACGCAAACGGCAGGCTCTCGAAACGAACGGGAAGCTTAAGAAAACGCCTCCTCCATTGTTTCTCCCCCCGAGCACAGAAAAGAAGGACGGCGAGATAAAGAAAGGGAGACTCGCGGCGAGACATCACGTCGTGCCGTGTCGAGAGACTGGAAACCAGTGCTCACCGTTTTTCTTCTTCTTTTTCTTCGTGTCTCGGCTGCTGTCGCTGTCACTCCCGCTGGAGTCGCTCGAATCGCTTTCCTCCGAATCCGAGTCACTGGACGCATGCTTCTTTCTCTTCTTTCCGTTCTTCTTCTTGCTCTTCTTCTTCTTTCCCTTCTTCCCCTTCTTGCCCCTCTTCTTGCTCTTTTCGTCTTCGCTGGAGCTGCCGCCTTTCTCCCTCTTCAACGCGAGGACGAGTTGCGTGCCGCTGACGGCGATGACTCCATCTCGCACGAGCTTCAGAATCGAAATCTTGTCCTTGTAGTACCCCGTCCCTGCTTCACCCGTCTTATAGACGAAGCCCGGACGGGGCCCCTTGAAAGACGCACTCTTGATGAAGTCTTTTGGGCCGACCTTCTTCCACGCCTCTGCCAATGCACGCGAAACAAAATCAACGAGACTCGTTTCAACGCCGAAATCGCCAAATAGAAAGCAACTCTTCATACAGGTGATGAGGCGTGATGTAGCTGCATAGGTCCACCACGGATCGAGCGCCTTTATCTCTGTTTTTCCAGCACAGAAAGAAGAGGCACGGCTTCTCGCAGAACTATCTTCATGCCCAACTATTGACGTGCAGGCGGATATAAGCATATGTAGGTATGCACATACATGTGTAGAGACGCATACATGCATATACATATATATATATATATATATATATTTATTCTTTCTTACACATACATGTATATAGATATAGGTAGCTACCTCCATGTATATTTACACAGGGCGGCGGTCACACGCCAGTTCGAACGTGTCTCTGGAGGGCACACTCGAAATGGTCCCCGAAGCCGTCCAGAGGATTTCGCGTTTGTGTTTTTGAAACAAAGCCGTTGTGACCAAACGCGGCAAAGAGCGGCGAGCCGGCCCTCGAGCCGTCAACCGTCCGCCCTTCTCGGCACAGATACGTATACATGAAAAGCTACGGGAGTGAAACCGACATCGAAAGCATATCAATATAACTTCCCGTGCGCACACCTGCTTAAAATACAATATATAAATACACTCGGGGCGTGTCTATTGACCCCCGACACACATGCACTGAGTTGTGTATCCTGTTCGGCTTTACCTTCGAGTTCGAGTTCTTCAAGTTCCTTGGTTTCTTTCATGAGCTTGCGTCGTTTTTTCTCTTCTTTTTCCTGCAACTTTTGCATCTTTTGTTCCCGTGCTTTGTCCTTCTCGGCTAGTCGCTTTTCTAGCACCGAGCCGTCAATCCCCGGGACGCGCGCAGCCGGGACCTTGACTTCGTCGTCCGAAGAGTGCTCGTCTGAGCTGTCTCCGCTGTCGCGCTTCCCCTTCCGCTTCTTCCCGTCCTTCTTCCGCGGCTCCTCCTCGCTGCTGTCTTCGCGCCGCCTCCCCGTCGCCTTCTTCTCCAGAGCCTGAATCTTCTTCCGCCATTCTGCCTCCGTCTTCTTCTCCTCTTCCGTCATGCACGCGTGACGCTTAGCATCGCGTTCGCGCGCTCGCTCTTCCTCAGAGTCCTTTGCACTCACCCCTCCCACCTTCTCCACCGTCCCTGCGACACCTGAAGAAGAAGAGGAAGAAGAAGAGGAAGAAGAAGAGGAAGAAGAAGAGGATGAAGATGATGAAGGGGTTGTTTTCCATCTGGTGGGAGAGAGGTCTCGTTGATCTGTCCAGATACTGTCGGGGTTGAAGTCCCGCTTTTTCCGAGCGTCGCGTCGCCACGACTGCCAGTCGAGAAGCCGCTTCCATTCTTCCTTGTCGAAGTTCGGACCGAAGGGAAGCATCCCCGGAAACGTCCCTGCGAGGCGACCTTCACGCTCCCTGCCTCGACCACCGAAAACGTCTCTTTCCTCTCGCCTTCCCTCGTTGAAACTGTCTCTCTCCAGCTTCTGTGGCCGCCCATCATGATTTGGGCCCGACGCGAAGTCCCCGCGCCGTCGCTCACCGTCTCCCTCTCTGTCTTCTCTTTGTCGGAATACTTCTCCTCGGTCTTCATCTCTTCCGTCACCTCTTCTGTCATCTCCCCTGGCTTCATCCCTTCGTCTCCAATCTCTTCTGCCTCTCTCCCTCTGGAAATCGTCTCTGACATGAGCGTTTCTTTCCTCCGTCCGACCGCCGCTGCTGCCTGCGTCTCTCGCGAGCCTCGAATCAAACTGCAGCGCGTCCTGTTCCGCTTTGCACACGGGAGCTCTCCTTTCAAACGTCGAACTCCGGTCCCTCGCGCCTTGGAGGTCTTCGCGACTGGGAGACACTGCGCGCTTCCACACGTCTCCGCGCCAAAGCGCAGCGCTGTCCCCCTCCTCTCTCTCCCTCTCTGCCGCTCGGTGCCTTCCGCGCTCGCCGTCTTCGTGGAATCGAAGGTCGTCTCCTTCGTAGCCTTCGTCGCCTCGGCGGGCGGGCTGAGAAAACGCGGGGCGAAACAAGTGACCTTGAGGGACAGAGACTACGTCCCCTCCCGCGGAGCGAGGCGCAGGGTTCAAGGGAGGGAAGGCAGGGAAAGAAGGAAGAGACGTGCCGAGCATGGACGGGGCGGCACCGTTCACAGGCAACGACGCTGCATGCGCGGCCAAGGCCAGGAGCTGACCCGCTCTCTGCAGCGACTCCTGGTGATCTCTTTCTTCTCGTCGCCGAGAGATCTCCGCTGCAAGCTTCTCCTGTTCCGCATCTGCCTGGCGTTGCTCGTCTTCCCGCCGCTTCTCTCTTCGAAGCTCGTGCTCTTTCTTCTTCTCCGCTTGAAGCCTCTCAACCGCGGCCAACGCCTCTCCTGGCGAAAGAACCTCTTGTTGCTTTCCACACTCAGTTCTTGCTTCTGTCTGGGTCTCGCCATTCTCGTGTCGCTCTTTCTCGTCTCTTCTGCGGTCACTCTCCCGCTCTCTGTGGCTGTCCGACCTACCGCTCTCCTCTCTGTTCCTCCTCGTTTCACGGCCCATCGAACCTGCACGTTCGCTTCTTCTCCATGCCTCTCTCTCTCGCCCTTCCTCCTCACCCTCGTCTTTCCGTCTCTTCTCTCTCCGCTCGCTGGGTCTTTTTCTTTCCTCTCGTTCTTTTGACCGTTCTCTCCCCTCGCGTTCTTTTGACCGTCCTCTCCCCTCTCGTTCTTTTGACCGTTCTCTCCCTTCTCGTTCTCTGGATCGTTTCCTCCCCTCTCGTTCTTTTGACCGTTCTCTCCCCTCTCGTTCTCTGGACCGTTTCCTCTCCTCTCGTTCTCTGGATCTTTTTCTCTCCTCTCGTTCTTTTGACCGTTCCCTCCCCTCTCGTTCTCTGGACCTTTTTCTGTCCTCGCGTTCCCTTGGCCTTCTCTCTTCTCGTTCTCTGGACCTTTTGCTTCCTCGCCCTTCGTCCTCTCTCTCTCTGGCTGCTCTCCTGTCCCTCTCGGCTCTCAGCCGCCGCGCAGCTGCGAGAGCGTCGGCCGCCGAGGGAGCGCCTCGAGGAGAGGAGGAGCGGGAGACTCTTCGCTCTCTCATCTCTCTCTCCTCTCTATAGAGCGCGGGGCGTGACTTCTACCGGGACAGGGCAGCACATCCGTCTGTTCATTCGATTTGCGTTGTACCGTGAACACATACGATCATCGAATAGACCGGAATGCTCCTAACTGTACATGCTGTACGCGACGGCTTCTGACGGTTGCCTTCGCCCCCTAGGAAAGCGATTTGCTTCTTTTTTCCTGAATCTGCCTTCCAAACCTCTGAGGCGCACGGCTCCAACTTTTGCTGGACTCTGGGGCGTTTGAAAGCGAATCCGCGGCGGAAGACCGTCGCGAGGCGGCAGAGGCTGACCGAATGCTTCGCCTTTTCAAATTCCGCCGTCCATTTTTTAGCGCCGTTAGTTAACCAGCTTGTTCTTCGATTGTGCAAAAAACATACAGATGAGGAAGAGCCAAGAAGAGAAGAAAAGCCGAGAGAGAGGAAAGGGGAAGAGGCAGACAGGCAGCGGAGGGGAAGACGTAGACAAAGGAGCGACGCCAACGGAGAAGAATGTACGAAGGAGAGCGGGAGGCGTGTGGAGTGTAACGGGGGGCGGGGGAGGGGGGGGCGGCCAAGAGCAGAGCTGGAGAAGAAGGCCGTGTCACATTCCAGAGGAACTCTTTCGAGAGGATGAATCGCTTCAGTGCTTCGTGTCGATGAACACGGGCACACCAGTGGGTACAGCAAGAGAAAATTTATAGACTTTGCAGAGATCCCGACGGAAGCTCCGCGAGAAAACCAAGGAAGGACCGCAAAGTGCAGAGACGGGATGTTCACGGGGAAGGAAAGTTTCGCCTGTTGCCAGTCTGTAGACGAAGATGCGTCACTTTTTCAAGACGAGAAACTGATGCTGGAGAAGAGGAGAAGCAGAACCTCCGCACCTTCCTAAATCCATAGCGGGGCCGCTGGAAGGCTGTTCTCTGTTCGCGTTTCGTTTCTAGTTCTCAACAAGGTCGAGCCACCTTTCGGCGCAGACCAAACTCAGAACAGCATTACCCTGTGTGTTCCTCAACAGCAAAAGAGAGACTGGAGCAGCGGAGGGCGAAGGCCACGGGAAAAAGAAGGGAAAACGGCGACAGAGCAGACCGCAACGCTTCAGCGAAAGAAGAACAAACTCCAATATCCTGTGAAAGGAAGAAAAGCGGCGTGAAAAGAAGAGAGGTGCTCAGCAAGCAGCCTCCGCTTCCTGGGCCAACAGAGGCAAACAGGAAAACCGGAGAAAGCGAAGAAGTTGAAAAAGGGAAAGGAGAGAAAAAACCGAAAGAAGAGGCAGAAGAAGATTATTGACGCCCAGAGGAAAACCCAGGAAACCTGAGGAAATCTTTGTCTATTCGATTTCACGCGAGAGAAGGTCACAACGCATGCGCGACCCCCCCCTCCCCCCGGCTTCCGTGCTCTGCCGCTGTACATACACTCAAACATCCGTATCGACCGGAAAGATCGGCCGTGTTCCTATCGCATAGAGATTTTTGAAGTGTTTTTCCTCGAAGTTCACGGAGAGTAAAAGTGGCAAGCGGGAGAGACGAACAAGAGTGGAGGAAGAAGAGAAGCGGAAGGACAGAGACAGCTGAGAGGCGAGTCGTCGCTACATTTTGGATTTTCTACATCCTCTCTCGTTCCTCTTGTGGACGTGGATAACGTACAAGAACCAGGCAGTGTCCACCTCTGCTGAATAAACGTGGCCCCTCTGTGGGATACGTACATGAATCTTGTGCAGATATTCCTGTGAATTCGTCGCACGTGGAACTGGGCCTTTGGAGAAGCCAGGAGAGTTGGGAAGCTTCTGGCGTCCTGCAGAGAGAGGAAGTCTGGCTGGAGGGCGAGCGGTCTTCGCCTCTTACATGTAGATGGT
Organism: Neospora caninum Liverpool; assembly: GCF_000208865.1. NCBI lineage: Eukaryota > Apicomplexa > Conoidasida > Eucoccidiorida > Sarcocystidae > Neospora > Neospora caninum. The sequence goes on from NC_018390.1 coordinate 1,980,652, forward strand.
GAGGAGCAAGAAATGGAAGAGTCGTGTGCTTATGGAGCAGAACACACGCATGAGTCCACCTGAGCATCTCCAAAGCTCGGTACCCATATGGGGGCCATCATATCCACAGGGTGATAACGAGAGAAAATCTGTCAAGAGAGGTCCCAATTTTGCGGGACAAAAATCACAAAGAGCTATCTGTAGCTGAGGAAGCGTTTCTGGAAAGGAGACCATGGGCAAGCTCTATATGTTGATGTACATCTGTATATACATAAAGAAATGACTAAACATATGCGTAAACGTACATACATATGCAGTTGCACATATTTACATATACCAATGTCGAAGTAAAAGAAAACAATTAAATGCACACGCAAGTGCATGTGGATATAGGAAATCTGAACCCATATTTTCAAGCGTGTTTGGACAGCTTTGGAGTCCTTACAGCAGGAAATCTCGGTCCTCGAGCGCAAGGGTGCCGACGCTGAAAAATTGTTGAATAGATCCTTGCTGATCGGAATGAGAACATGCATCCACAGACACCCACGCACCGACAGGTATATGTGCATATGTATTTGCGGTGACAAATGCTAGTCTCGAAGGACCAGAACATTGCGTAAGCGTGCAAGAGGGAAATTGCGAGAACACCGCTGCATGTTTTCTCTTCTTGGCTGATCAGTATGAATTTGTAGCCCGTACACCCATGCAATCAGAAACGCACGTTTATGGTTTTCTCATGTCGATAGCAACATCGCCAGAAAGAGGATACACTGAAGTATAGACCTGTCTCAATTGCATTTTTTAGAATGAACGTCTGTGGTCTTGCCGTGAGGTTGGCGGTTTCCTCCGTAGGTGGTTAGTATTATGGAAACGCACAAGAATCTCTGATATGCGCTGGAACACCCAAGCCGCTTCGCCGAAAAGCTGCCTTCCGTGAGAACGTTGAGTGTCGACGCTCAACATGCACCGCAGGGAACAAACCGAAAGTACGTCTGCCTGGTCAGGTTGTAGCCGAGACTCTTCTGCCCCAGAGTTCTCGTCCCAGACAGAAAGCCCTGTTCAACACAAACACTGTACAGAACATAGACCATTTGCCTTCCTAGCTTGTTGCCCGAAAGCGTTTGCGACGGGATTTCCACGGAATGCGCAGGTTTTTGGCAGAAACCATGTCCACCGACTCGAAAGACCTTCCACGGCAGTCTGGAGTCCGCCTCTGTGCTCCCCTTGCGCCAGCTCTGTTCCCCGTCCGTCTCCCCTGAAACGGTAGACTTTCCTTTTTCTCCCGTGTTTGAACTTCCTGTTCTCAGTGGAGGGCTGGACGACTTGTCTTGATTTTTCCAAGTGCGATAAGACGACTCCTTCTTCCGAGGAGAACAGAGCAGACGCCCGCAGTCTCAGGTACCCTCAAGTGCTACTTCTCCGCCAACATCCTTGGCACATCTGCACCAAATGGCTAGCTCGTTCTTGTCCCGAACTTCCCAGGGAACTCAAGAAAGCGTCGTTTGCCTCTTCTTTTGCCACCAACATACACCTCTACGTTACCAATGGAGATGACAAAGAGTATCTCCCGTGCTTTTCACCGACTTCAATGCTGGTGTCTCAGGGTTTGCCTGCGTGTCACGCGACGCCTTCTCACCGATATCCGCTGCTGCTTCCGTTTCTTGCTTCCTGCTTTCTGCTGCCTTCCTCGCTTGCTGCCTCCGCCCCGTTTCTGTACACAGCCCTGCTCTCCAGGTGTTCCCGCTCTTCCGGTGTTGCCCGATGCACCGGTGGCCGGGCGTCCACACAACGACACCGACGTGCGCCGGAGAGATGTCGGACGGGGTTTTCCGGCCCGTCTGGGCAATTTCGGCGGTGTCGGGCAGAGAGAAGACGTTGGGATCGGGTGGCTGTTGACTCGGCGTGGCGCCGGCGAGCGGGGGCGGCGTCGCACCGGCCAGGCGGTTGCGCGCGGCTTCGTCTCGACGTCGTCGATTGCGTCGCAAGGCCATCGTTGCACCGCCGGGAGCAGAGCAGTCGTTGCAGGATTCGTCCGGACTACGGCCATGCCCGATGGGTCACAGTCCATTCAGATTAAATGATTCTTGCTTTCCGAGATTTGATCCATCCACAAGCGCCGAGGTGCGCCGTTCTGCCTCTTTTCGACAGGCGTTTTTTCCGACCAGGTTCCCCCGCGAGTTTCAAGGCATTGTCTCCGAGCTACCACGCGAGGCTCACTTGTGTACATACACCATTGCACCGGAGGAGAGATTCCGGTTCTCTTCCCTGTCTCTCGGCACCCCGGTCACAACTCCCGAGGTGTGCGTCCGTCACTCTCCGTTCCCGGAGGCGACTTTTATCTTCGAGGACTTGTCCTTGTGAATCCTTTGCGCTCTGCACATGTGCAAGCTTTTTCCCGGAAGCTTCGAAACGCCGAGCGCTCGCTGTGCTTCCTTCCGCCCCTCACGGTTCAACCCCCTCTGCGCCGTCTCTGAACGCAGATTTTTTGCGTGCTTCCTGCGCGCCAGCCCACAGCGGTTCGCTCCGACAAGTTCGAAGTTCTGTGCCCCCTCTTTGACGTTTTGGATTTTGGCGAAACGAGACAGTTCCTCGTGCACGTCGATGATTTTGGCGTCTTCCGTGCTTCCCGGTGCCACCGTTTTTTTCTGCGCTGCGCGAAGCCCCACCCCTTGTCTTCTGCCCTGTCTCGGCAAACTTGTGCTTTCCCCGCGACACTCGGCTTCGGCGCCTCGGTACCACGAGCACTTCAAACCTGCCTTCGGTTCCTTTGTCCGGACCTTTTCGTCCTGCCCGCGATCGGCGACCCAGTTTTACACGCAGTTCCCCGGCGTTTTCTCGGCGAAGATGTCGACGCGAACTCCGTACCAGGACGCAGCCCTCGCTATCGTCAAGGGCGCGGCTTGCATTGCCCTCAGTCTGAAGACTGGCCGCACCACGCGGAACGTCAAATTTTCCGTGAGTCCAGCGCACTGCACTCTGTCTTTGCGGTGTACAGACACCTCAGTGTGGTTGCAGGTCGCCGCTTCTTCGCGACGACCCCCGTTCGCTTCTGACAGTTCAGCACGTTTTCCACCTCTTTGGTTTGTGGTTGGAAAAGACTACAGCCGTTTCTCTTCTCGTGCGGTGCATCCCTGTCTCCTTACCGATCGTGCCCGCCGTCACCTGCCGGTGGACTCCGTGGTTCGTCTTTGGTGCCGTGGCCCGTGACGGCGCGCTGCTTCCTGCAAGAGTGGCCGAGGTGCGGAACATAGTTTGGGCGTGGTTTTCCCCGATCTCTTCTTTTCAGAAAGACAACAAATGCTCCATCACCCTCGGCCCCGTCGATAACCAACCGACCGCCTCTGAAGAGGAGCTCCTGAAGACCCTGACTCAGCAGAAGATCGAGGAAAATTGCCCGTTCCGCGTGTTCACCATCCCCCGCGAAGTGGCAACCCGAATGTACCAGGAATCCTACCTGGACGAATTCGGAATTCCCGCCAACGTGAAGGAGTAAGCGAAAATGCCAAAGCATGGCTCAGAACTAGCCGGCCTGTGTGCAGAAGAGCCGCAACTCGAGCGAAATGCGTCCAACGCACGGTGGACACACGACGCAGGCCTGTTCCGAAGAGCGATAGTAGAGACCATTATGTCGAGCATACAAACGCGTGGATGTGCAGCCACATTTTCTGTTTGTGTTGTTTTTCCTGCGCAGAGTTCGCCTCGTTGTCCTCCCCGAATGGAACATTAACGCCAATAGTAAGTTAAGAATGCTTTTGCGTAGACCAAACGTCTCCAAAAACGCGTCGTTTGAAGTCGCTTCGTCACCTTCGTCTGACGTCCCGCCTCGTCTCTTTCTATATATCTCTTTACATATACATATATATATATATATATATATATGTGCACATGTGTGCGCGCACCTCTTTGTTTTCTCTTCGGTTCAGTCTACCCGACGTTGAAGTCGACGGGGCAGATCGCTGAGATCCGTTTCGAGACGGTGAAGTTCGTTGCGGAGAAGCGCCAGCTTTGCCTCACCCTCCAAGTAGTCCCTGCGGATAATGGCGATGCGCCCGCTGTCGCCGTGGAGGAGAAGGTCGCCCCTGAGGACCTCCCGACACTCTCTCAGGTAGAAACATGTGTCGAGACACGGTCGGGAAATCTGCACATGCTGGTGTGGGCGAGCGTTGAGACAAAGATGCATCTTACGTATACATTTTCATATGCGTATATCTGTGAACGTTCGACTGTTGCTTCAGGTGCTTCCGCCCTCGGGCGTGGAAGGCGATGACCTTGGCAACGACGGCCAGGATGACCAGACCGTCACTCCGTGGGACGTGCAGGCGAACGAGGGTGGCATCGACTATGACAAACTTCTGTACGTTTTCTAATGAGGGGATCTTCCTGTCGCCCACATGGACCGCAATGACGAGGGTCTGACACTCATCAAGTCGCGACTCTGTTCCGGAGGCAGTCGGTGTGATCTGACGTGTACAGAGACGTTCTCGGTGAACGTACAGCCCCCGCAGAGAAGATCCGGTATCAAAAGTCACTGCTTAATACCGGGACGCCGTACACAAATTTTTTTGCATTCCGTTGTGGCCACCCCGACTGCTCTGTGTCGCTCGCACCTTGCCTAGAGCCTATCTGTTCCAGCGGCGTCGTGCGGTTCGTGTTTTTCCGCAGGAAGAAGTTCGGTTGCTCTGCCATCACCCCACAACTCATTTCTCGGTAAGCGTCCGATTTTCGAACGTGGCTTCTCTTTCGTGTCCGGTTCTTCACCGTTTCCTCCCTCAAGTTGAAACTGCCCTCGTGTGTGTGGTTTCACCCCGGCCATTTGTGGGTATCGCGTCGTTGCCTCGTCTCTCTGTTCTCCCCGACCGGTGTCCGCACTCCTGTCGTCTCTCACCTTCTTCATGCCACCAGTACGGCTCCCAGCGTTCCCTCGTGCATCGCTCGACGCTTCCCGTCTTTCACGCTTCCGAGATTCGTCCATCGCCCTGTTCCCATTTTCCCGCAGCATTGAGGCTCTGACTGGCAAGCGGGCGCATCACTTGCTGCGTCGCGGCATCTTCTTCTCTCACCGAGACCTGAACTTGCTGTTGGATGCTATCGAGAAGCGACAGGCGAATCTCGCGAGCGAGAAACGTGAGGACGGCGCAGGCGCCGATGCCTTCTCAGGGCCAGCCTTCTACCTTTACACAGGGCGTGGCCCATCCTCCGAGGCTCTCCACATTGGACATCTCGTCCCCTTCATGTTCACCAAGTACCTCCAGGTGAGGAGCGGAAAGAAACCAGAATGTCAGTCTCAGACGCAGAAGCGAAGGGACACCCAGAAAGCGCCGCGAGACAGAGAGATAGACTTGACTCGCTGATCTTTCCTCCCTCCTTCTTCTTTTTGCTTTTTTTTTTCTTTTTGTTTTCCGCATTACCCTGCCCTCACCGTAACGCATCGAGGAGAGAGAGTTTGCGTCGACGCGCCTCGCTCTGTTTCCTCGTCCTCTTTCTCTGTGCGTCGGCCTCATTGGTTTCCGCGCTGGTGGTTCTTTTTCGTTTCTGCAGGACGTTTTTGATGTTCCTCTTGTCATCCAGTTGACCGACGATGAGAAGTTCCTGTTTAAGGAAAACTTGACCCTCGAGGAGACACACCGTCTTGCATTCGAGAACGCGAAGGATATCATTGCATGCGGCTTCGATCCCGACAAGACCTTCATCTTCTCTGGTGGGATGCATCTGCCAGCATTTTCTGCTGTCGTCTGCAGATCGATCGAGCCCTCTCGCGTGACATGTCATCGGCTCTCTTGATGTTCGTCATATGCATCTTTTTTTGTGTTCTTCTCAGATCTATCCTACATCCAGCACCTGTACCCCGTCATTTTGGAGATCCAAAAGAAGGTCACCTACAATCAAGTGCGCGGCCTCTTTGGCTTCGTCGAGAGTGACAACATCGGAAAATCTGCGTTCCCAGCTGTCCAGGCAGCGCCCTCGTTCCCCACAGCCTTCCCGATGATCTTTGGTGGCAAGAAGGACGTGCGCTGCCTCATCCCTCAGGTGAGAATCCTGAGTCTCCCAGTGCCAGGGCGTGGAAATAGCAGATGGCGCACCCTCGAATTCACGACCTCGCACAGAAGGTGTGTCTCCTTGTGTCGAGCTCCCTGGACATATTTAAGTGCTTTGTCTCTGCATGCAGACTAACAGCGGAGCTTGGCGGCCATTTGAGGGTGTCGGTGAACGGGGTAGGCAGTGTCCGTGCGGAATGTGAGAGAGCGTTTTGCTGTTTTGTTGTTCCGTGTCCGGTCTGCAGGCGATTGACCAGGATCCGTACTTCCGCATGACTCGTGATGTCGCTCCTCGTTTGGGTCTGTTGAAGCCGGCTCTGATTCACTCGCGTTTCATCCCTGCTCTCCAAGGCTTCAAAACGAAAATGTCAGGATCCGTCGAGACCTCATCCATTTACGTCTCAGACACCCCTGAACAGATCAAGAACAAAATCAACAAATACGCCTTCTCGGGTAGGGACAAACACTGGGAAGACAGAAAGGACGAAGCAGTTTCTCTCCTGTAGAAGACGAAAAGGTGACGAAATCAGCAAACACAGGAAGAGGTATACATCTACACTCGTCGCCGTACAAAGGTACACATCTGCCTGTCGTGGCTGTTCGGGGTAGCCTTCAGAGGACATCCGTGTTGTGTGGTGCGCACATACACCTCGTTTCGTGTTTGGAGACAAAACCTCAGTTGAGCGCGCTGCCACGTGTGCGTCTCTCTACACACCGCTTTCCTCCAGAGGGAACGTTTGTTTCGTTCATCTCGTTTGCACCTGCCGGGTTCTTTTACAGGCGGACAGGCGACTGAGTCTGAGCAGAGAGAGAAGGGTGCGAACCTCGAGATCGATGTGCCCTATCAGTACCTCACTTTCATTCTCCCCGACGATGATCTCCTCAAGGAAATCGGTACGTGGAAACTCTTGAGACTCTCTATGAAGCCACGCGCGTATCGAGAAGCAACATTCCCACTATGGAGAGATCATCCTCAAATTGGTAATTCGGCTGGCAAGCAAAGAGAAGACAGGGTTGTGTACAACACGGAAATCCCGTGCTTTGTACGTAGGCCGCGGTCCGAACCACAGACTCTGATGGAGTCACGGAACGCATACAGGTGTATCTTTTCTGTGGTTTCGTCTCCTCGTTCAGGTGAGAAATACGCGAAGGGAGAAATGCTCACCGGTGAGGTCAAGGCCGTCTTGATCAAGGAGTTGCAGGCACTCGTCGGCGGCCACCAGGTGAGTTGTTTTCCCATCCGTCTTCGCGTCTTTTTAACCTGCCATATTACTTTTCTCTGTACTCGTGCATTTCTTTGTGTTGTCTGTGATTCTCGATATTTTGCGACTCCGCGAGGCCTACCCGTTTTCTGTTTTTTGTGGTTTCGTTGCGGCTGTCTCTCCTTAGCTTCGGTGCTTTCTCTCGCCTCTAATGTCGTCACATTGCTTTCTCGGGTCTTCTTTGGTGGACAGCGTTCTTCATCTTTTTGGTTTTTCGTCTGTTCAGGAACGCCGCGCCAAGGTCACGGACGACATGGTCCGTCAATTCATGGACCCGTTTCGTCCCTGCTTCCAGAGGTACGCGAAGTAGACGGCCATTGCCCGATCGTTTTCTCGCTTTTTCCCCGCCCCTCCCGTTTGGTCGACTACCCCTGGGAGTGAATCGGAAGGGTTCGGCGCGAGAAGAAGAAACGCGGAATGGGGAGTATCGCAGAGGTGCAACCGGCGTAGTGCATCTTCTGTTTTTATCTGTCGAAAGACGCTTGGCGTCACCACACTTTTTCCTTTGCATATTGGCACACTTGTACGCGCATACTGTTCGCACATCTACACCTCTGCATATATATATATATATATATATATATATATACATTTATATACGTGGGCGTATAAGCGTGGGCGTGTTTGGGCAGTGCGCGCGGTGTACGTGGGAGGAGAGGGGCGGGTTTCGCGACGCTTGACGGTGCCAAGGGAATTCGTTTCAGAGTCTTACACGAGCGTCGATGGGATCGCCACTTTGGGCGTCTATCGAGCAAAGCGTTTTAGGCATGTCTATGGGGTGTACGTACACACCTCGCTGTCAAGCCATGTATGCCTTTTTGGCATTCGTCAAAAAGGCATACGGACAAAGCACGGTTCCCCGACTTTTTGTGAATGTGCGTGCAAACGCTCCTACGTGTCGGAAATGGGAGCGTTTTCGTTGCACTGCTCGGTCAATCGCGATGCATCCACAGATGGGAGGTCGGTCTCTCAGATATTGCGAATACTCGACAATGACATAGCCTTTGCCCTCCTCCTGCGGCGACAGCCGAGAGCGGTTCGCTGCACCCAGGGGCTCCTCTGTCTCGCTTTCGCTGGAGGGTAGTTCCTTCCGCAGCAGCGCCGGGCGTCGCAGAGATGTGCACGGCTGCGTTTGCATCTCGAGTGTACCTACACCGTCGTTCCACTGTGGGCGTGTACGGCGATGTGTGGTTCGAAGAGAACGTGAGGGAGTCCCACTGGTTTAGTTTCTGCTCCGGCCAGAGCGCGGGCGCTAGCTGGGACGGCGCTGCGCATTTTATTCAATGTGTGACTCCGAAAGTGTCTAGGGCCCGCCACGCGTGTCTTCCCTGCGACAGGTGCACATTTCCTCGCGGCAGATTTATATACACCCGATGCCAGTCTACGTATATGGATTTGTACGTGAAGGCGCTGTGATGTGCAGACTGGGGAGGCTGTGAGCGTGTGTTGTGGAAAGACCGAGACGTTTTCTGGAGCGAATGAGAGAAGAAGACACCTCGACCGGCTAGAAGGCCAGGGAACGACTTGCAAAGAACCCCAACGTTGCAGCCAAAGACGCATCTGTCTATCTAGCTAATCGCACAGCGGGCGTGGCGCACTTGCTGTAGGAAACCAGTTATCTTTCTAACCGTCAGTATCGACGTGAAAATATACGATGCCTCAGCAGACTCGTGAACACAATATGGGGTGCGGAGAACACCCTGGATATGCAGTTGAGATGAATAGTTTCATAGGTGTAGTTTTTTCTTATTGGGTTTCTCGCACGATCGAGACGGAAAAGTGAGAGATGACGGTACACACAGGCCACGATCCGCATCACTGGAAAAAAGGGGCACCGCACCCCGTCGCTTGGGTGTACATACAGCGCCTGCATTCCGAGGTACAGCCTCCTTTCTTTGGTCGGCTTCGTTCTGCGCCAGGCGTGCGAGCAAATCTGTCTGTCCGCGGCGTTGAGAGCCAGGCAGCTTCTTCGTTTTCTCCGGGTGTCGAGGGGGGAGGGAAGACTCGAGTGTCTTGGCGTCCCCACCTGTAGAAGCGCGATACTCGCTCGCCAGCGCCTGCGTCTTCGGCACAGAACACGAGCGTTTTTCCGCCTCGTTCTGGCCGCTCACGGACACGCCTTGTGGGCCTCCAGTTCTCGCGGGATTCGCGGAACGAGCACCCTTGACGCCCGCCGCCTCGGCGAGAGGGGCATTGCGCATTTCGTTCGCTTTGTTGGTCGACGCGGCCGCTTGCGTGCCGCCCTCAGGTCGCGACAGTTTGGGACGCGCCTCTTGGTGCTTTTGTGAGAGAAGAAACGACAAGAGCGCATCCTGTTCCTCCCAGGAAATACCGGATTCGCGACTTCCCCTCTTTGGGGGATGCGGGGAAACCGACTGCGACTTCTTTTTCTTCTTTACAGAAAGCGTCTTTGAGGCAACCGGAGGCGACATACGTATCTCGGAACCGTCGAGAGATTTCAACGCGTTGCCTGAATCCGTTTGCTTCTTCGCAGACGACAGCGACGACGCCTTCTTCTTTCCCAGACACGCAGTCGTGCTGGGTTTTTTCTTTTCCGACAAAAGGAACGCAAGCAAGTCTTCGCGCGTTTTCTCTTTCGACACTGTGTCGTGCAGTGTCCGGTGGGCGAGGGGAAGCGAAGCCCGGCGGCCTGTCGATTCCCCCGAACGGGCCCCTCCTCTTGCCCCCGTTCTCTGCCTTTTCAACGCCCTCGTTGCGTCGCCAGTTTCCGCCGCCGTGTGGTCCGTTGTTGTGCCGTCTTCTTCCTCCCGGCCGTGAGCGTAACTTTTGACCAAATCCCTGTCGCCGTCCACGTCTCCTTCCACCCCTCCCGCCTCTTTCGGTGCCAGGGCAGCGTCCGTCGGTCCCTGCGTGTCCCCCTCGTCTCGATCTCCCAGTGGATCGTTTATTCTCCCGTCGCCGCCTTTGTGCGTCTCCTGGCAGCCCACCCCAGGCCTCCGCTCGGCCTCTTCCACGCCCCACTTCGCGTCAGGTGTACGCACCCCTGAGGCACTGGCGCGCAAAGCCACCGACGAGCCCTCACCGACCTTCCCGTCTCCGCCCCCCGTCGCGTCTTCGTTCTCCGTGTTCTCTGCTCTGCTGGAGGTGCTCTCTCGCGGTGCGCCTTCGCGTTTGCCGAGATGGGCGAGGAGCTGTGGCTGCTGCGTCACCTGCTGCTCAACTGCGCGGACGAGGGCGGAGGCGAGAGCGAGGAGGCGGCCGTAGACCGCGAGGAGAGGCAACACGAGGTTCAAGTGGTAGCCCAGATGGACTTGTTGAATTGCCGATGACGACGCGTGCATGGCTGCGTCTTGGAGGTGGAGCGCACGACCCAGAAGCTCCTCGACAAAGGAGGAGAGAAACGCCGTCGCATCCAAAGCACACCCCGGCGCGCGTCCCAGCTCGGAGACGTTTGCCGCGATTCCCGACTCCCCACCTCTCTCTCCGCGGCCTCTGCATTTCTGCGCGGCCTCGGCTGCACGTCTGCGTCTCTGAGACATCGCCTGCACGTGTGAAAAGAAGACAGCGAGAAACGCGTGGCGTTTCGGTGACGGCAGAGCCCCCGCCGGCTGCGAGAAGAGCCCCAACAGAGACAACAGAGGCCCGGTGGCTCGGCAGACCGATTGGGCCTTTTGAAAGAAATCGGCGCGTCGATGCTGGCGCCTGAATTTGTATAGCAGGCGTTTCAACAGCAGCAACTCGTTCACTAGCCACGCAGGCGACCGCGCCATGTGCTGTCGGAAGAGGCTGGAGAAGAGGCTCTCGCTTTCCCGCAAGAGCCGCGCGCCGTGCGACGCAAACGGACAGTCCTTGTCAGTTGCCGGCGTCGCGCTCTGGGCGCCGCCATGCGTGCCGGCGGAGACAGGGGACGATGGGTTTGCGACTTCGCACCTCGATCGCTTTCTGTCGTCTCGCAGCGGATACGCGTCCACCTGCACTGCTTGTCTTGTCGGGGGAAGGCCTGCCGAGGGCGCAAGCGAGAGGTGGTGAGACGCCATTTTGACATGTTTCGCTGCTCAATGCGGGCCAAAGCTGAGCTCCGCTGTCTCTGGCGAAGCGGCCGCCCTCAGGCGCGGTAACTGCACCAATGTTACAAACTCAACAGGTCAGCCATTACTGGCATGTGTGCAGGCTCATAAGGAGACACGTGAAATACGCATCTCGTGGTTCTTACAGCATCTGCGGACACAAAAATCTATTAGATAAAGGGTATATCAACAGACGTGCCTACTGATGCAGGTACAGGCACGAACGCCTACGCCCATGCGCATAGATATTCCCCGAAAGGTTGGTACGCCGTGTAAACGGTGTTTTCTCCCTTGGCCCTTCTCTACATAGATGTGCCGTTCAATGCCAATATATGGATGTACAGATGTGAACATGCTTGGACATCGGCCTGTCTGTCGTCGGTAACGCCAGAGTCCGTGTTTGCTGGTGTCAAAGAGAGAGAGAGAGAAGGGATGGTTGAGGGACGGCGTGGGTTTAAATGTATTTGGACTTTCTCTCGGACTTGGATCGCTTCCTGGAGGGGCGGGACGTCGGAGGCGCCGTTGAAGCGAGGGCGTAGCACGGACACACGCGATGCTTGTCGCCCGGGTCGTCGCCGGGATTTCCGCAAGAAGCCCAAAACATAGAAAGAAGGGTGCGTGGATTGACGGAGCTCCACATGACAAAAAAAGATGACCTCACAAGTGCTCGGGATCAAGCAAGAAGCCGCAGTGCCTCCTCGCGACTGTGACAGGAGCGGCCCTGTGTCTTTCCCGGTGAAAACGTAGCCGGCACTTGTGCACATATGCAGAAACGAAGTTCCGCAGGTGAGCTTACGTCCCCTCTCTCGCTCTGTCTGCACATGTGCGTGGACGGCAAGAAACGGAGACACAGAGCCAGCGAAATCGGTCGCCGGAGAAACGCGTCACGCCGTGGATGAGGAAAGAGCCCAAGTCAAGGGTTTGGACCGGTGGACGCTCGTAAAATGGGACAAAAGGGAGACGTTTCGCCCCGTCATTTCATCTGCTGTTTCGCACGGGTTTCTCCAGCAGAGAGCGACGAGTTGCGTTGCCCATACCAACCGGTGGCAGAAATTAGGCCAAAAAGGCAGGAGAACCACAGCTCGCGGATGACTGGGCAGGCATTTGTTTCGCGCATGCAGAAGAACCAGCGCTCACCCTGAGGACACACTTCCCTCTCGCTTTTCCTGCGCTTTTCCTCGAGCGTTTTCGCCGTGGCGGCTGCGGTTCGCTCTCTGTGTGCTCTCATTTTCGCGTCGGCGGGGTTGTCCGGCCGGCAACCAGTTGAGTGCTGTGCATGCAGCGGCGAGGCAACATCTCGAGGACGGGACGGCGGTGGGGTTGGGTGGTAATCGTCCGCGTGCAGGGAAAGGGGGAGAGGGGGGGAAGGACCGGCCTGGGGAAACCGACGTGGGGCAAGACCGCTGTCAAACTGCGGTGTCGGTAGGCACACGAGGCGGTTGAAACACCTAACACCGTAGTGGATGCGCACGACGATTGAGGGGAAACCTGAGGTCAGGCGTTGGGGAGAGGGGACGGGGACGCAGGGCGGATCTGCTCAGTTGCTATCTCTCTTCCAGTTTCTGAAACGAGTCGCGGCGCAGATCGCACTCCGTTCCTTTTCTCTGTTTCTTGGAAAACGCTCCCGAACGCGTCTGTCTGTGGCGTTAGGTTCACGGCAGATCTCTCGAATCTTCCTTTCCACCAGAACTCCACGTCTTGACAAAATGGCGGACACCGAAACCTTTGCCTTCAACGCTGACATCCAGCAGTTGATGAGTGAGTGTGACACTGAGGCACACAAAAGAAATCTGGGATTTTCCCTTTCTCGGGAAAAAAGGGTACGGGAGGGAATCGAGCGCTTTAGTTCGTTGCCCTCGTCTGCGCAAGTGCAGAAAACGCGCACACCAAAGTCGACCGTTCCGTGCACCCAGAAAGAAGTGCCTGAAACAGAGGGCGCTTCGTCCTGCGGAGGACTTTAAGTGCGGTGTATGTACACCTCTGGTTTCAGAAAGAACGTTGGCATGATTGAAGTTTGCTGTCGTTTTCCCAGCGTTTCGTACCAATGGCTGTTTCTTGCGTTCGTCTTTTTCCGCCTCTAGACGAGTGCCCCCCCCTCCTCCCCGGCGTCTTTCCCACATCGGTCTGCGCTCTCACTCCAAGGGAAGCTGTGTGCACCCGTGCATTCCTCGCTGTTGTTTCGCTTTTTCTGGGCCTTTGTACCTTTTCTCTCAAAGTTCAGAGCGCGACATGGACTGGGCCGTGATGTGGCCGCCTCGTTGGCCACTGTGTCTGCGTGTCGTATCGGGAACTGTGATGCGGGCGTCACCCGCGAAGTACCGCGTAACAACAGCCCTTGCTTTTCGTACTTGGGTTTTTGCCTGCATATATTTTTCCGTGAGCAAATGTGCCTTGACTCAAACGTACTGTTTTTTGCAGTGTCGAACTTTAAAAATATGCGTGTTTACCGTGTATGTGTTGGCGACCGCTCCAGATGGTGCACTCGCCGGCACATGTTCTCCCAGGCGTTTGTGAGTCGTGTCGTGCCTGTAGGTGCTGTACTTCCCTTCACCGAGTGTTACGTCTGTTTCTATTCTTTTGCCCTTCACAGGTTTGATCATCAACACCTTCTACAGCAACAAGGAGATTTTCCTTCGTGAGTTGATTTCCAACGCCTCCGACGCTCTGGACAAGATTCGTTATGAGGCCATCACCGACCCCGAGAAGCTGAAGGGTGCGGAGCGCCTCTTCATCCGCATCGTGCCGAACAAGCAGAACAACACTTTGACGATTGAGGATGACGGTATCGGTATGACCAAGGCCGAGTTGGTGAACAACCTCGGCACGATTGCGCGCTCCGGCACGAAGGCGTTCATGGAGGCACTCCAGGCTGGCGGCGACATCTCCATGATTGGTCAGTTTGGTGTCGGTTTCTACTCGGCTTACCTTGTTGCGGACAAGGTGACCGTTGTGACTCGCCACAACGACGACGAGATGTACGTCTGGGAGTCGAGCGCTGGCGGCTCGTTCACCGTCTCGAAGGCTGAGGGCCAGTACGAGAACATTGTTCGCGGAACGCGCATCATCCTCCACATGAAGGAGGACCAGACCGAGTACCTCGAGGACCGTCGGCTCAAGGACCTCGTAAAGAAGCACAGCGAGTTCATTTCCTTCCCGATTGAGCTCGCGGTCGAGAAGAGCGTCGACAAGGAGATCACTGACTCCGAGGAAGAGAAGGAAGGCGAGGAGAAGAAGGAAGAGGGTGAGGAGGAGAAGAAGGAAGGCGAAGACAAGGACGAGAAGAAGGAGAAGAAGACCAAGAAGGTGAAGGAGGTCGTCGTCGAGTATGAGCAGCTGAACAAACAGAAGCCTCTGTGGATGCGCAAGCCGGAAGACGTCACGTGGGAGGAGTACTGCGCGTTCTACAAGAGCCTGACGAACGACTGGGAAGACCCGCTCGCCGTCAAGCACTTCTCGGTTGAAGGACAGCTCGAGTTCAAGGCGCTCCTCTTCCTGCCGAAGCGCGCCCCTTTCGATCTCTTTGAGACCCGCAAGAAGCGCAACAACGTCCGTCTTTACGTCCGTCGCGTCTTCATCATGGACGACTGCGAGGATTTGATCCCTGAATGGCTTAACTTTGTCCGCGGTGTTGTCGACTCGGAGGATTTGCCCCTCAACATCTCTCGTGAGTCGCTCCAGCAGAACAAGATCCTCAAGGTCATCAAGAAGAACCTCGTCAAGAAATGCCTGGAAATGTTCCAGGAACTGGAGGAGAAGAAGGAAGACTACAACAAATTCTACGAACAATTCAGCAAGAACCTCAAGCTCGGTATCCATGAGGACACCTCCAATCGCAACAAGGTGAGCTGGAAACCCAGCGAGAAAACGGGTGCCCAGAAAAACTCCGAATGCCTCTTAAAATATATATATATATATATATGTATGTATGTATTATTATATATGTATATAAATATGTATTATTATATATATATATATATGTATTATATATATATGTATTTATACATGTATTATATATATATGTGATACATATGCGCATTGTCGAGAGCGTCCACGTGGGAGGTGCAGCTGAGTAACGTGTGGTATTCGCTCCACCTTGCTCCGAGGACTGGAGGTATCTTCTCCAGATTTGCCTGCACTTCGCGGGCGGCATGTAGAGGCTCTTCTGTCGAGCTTCACGCCTTTTCGCCTGTGCCCGTTTCGCGGCTCTCCGCGTGTCACCAAGATTCAATTTCTTTCGTGCCAGTTTGCCTTCTTTCTCTGGAGAAGTGCGCGTGATTCGTTAGCACGAAGGACCAGACGTCTTGGGAAACGACAGTGTCTCTCTCGCGTGGAGGCGTTCTGCCGAAGCGCAGCGAGTACGCGGTTCCTTAGATCTGCCTTTGAGGCCTTTCGACAGTCTCCATTTCTCTCCTGAGAAATCGAGATGAAAGAGCACGACGGTTGCCCCCGTCAATCATCAGAGGTGAATGAGTCAATGCCGCGGTACAATCGTCCACATTAATATATACATATATACATATATCTGCATACACAAGTTTGCATATGTAACGATGTGCCGTTCGGGCGGCCTCCCTGGATTAAGGGTGATGGAGTTTCATGGGGTGTGTAAAATTTCGTGCTTGACGTGTAACGGGGGTCTGCTTCAGAGCCTACCGTGCGGGTCTCTGCAGTTCACGATGGCTGCACTGATCTGCGTTCCGTTCGCGTGAGAATGCGATCGCTCCTGGCGTCCTCTGTGCACGTCGCATGCGCGCGTTCGTGTGCGTCTGTTTCGTGATTTTCAGATCGCTGAGTTGCTGCGATTCCACACCAGCAAGAGCGGCGATGACGTTGTCTCGCTCAAGGAGTACGTCGACCGCATGAAGGAGAACCAGAAGGACATTTACTACATCACTGGCGAGTCGCGTCAGTCCGTAGCCTCCTCGCCTTTCCTCGAGGCTCTCAGGAAGAAGGGCTATGAAGTCATCTACATGACTGACCCGATCGACGAGTACGCCGTTCAGCAACTCAAGGTACGCGCCGACGAAAACAACTCAGAGGGCCGCGAGGTTCAGTGTGTCTGTCCGTTTTCGTCACGCGACCGGAATTCTACCCATATATGCAGAAAACACCCCGTATGCACGACTTCTATCCCCGTGGGTCTTGATGATGTTTGATGTATAGCGCTACCTAAGCATATGCATGCATATACGTATATATATATATATATATATAAATGTATTCTTTGTGTGCGTATACGCGCGGTGATGAAGTTTGAGGATGGCTGACTTTTTTTTGCTTGACCAGTTGAGAGCTCGTTTCATGTCGCTCGTTGCGTTTTGAGGGGCGACGCCGACTCTTTGTTGTGTGACACATGATGACATCATACATGCACCACGCTGAGAAGAGGCTCAGAGCGCCTCCGTCTCTGGACGAGAAGCCAACATCCGTTCACCAGCGGATTTCTGATGGTGTCTCTCGAGTTCTGCATCTTGTTACGTCCGCCTCTGAGTCGCGGTGCATACAGGTCCATCTGTTATGATGCATTCCCGCGTCTTGTGTTCCGTCCTTCGCCTTCTTCGCCTTATTCCTTTGCGTTGCCCCTGTCCTCGCCCGGTTCTGGAGACGCGTTTTGGAGGCCTCGAGCTCTCTGGAGTCTGTGTCGCGGGGTGCGAATATCATGAGCGTACGCACGTGCCTGCAAATCATCCCGCGTGTGTGTGCTGTTGTGCGCCTCGTCCTGCTAGGAATTTGACGGCAAGAAGCTGCGTTGCTGCACGAAGAAGGGTTTGGAGTTGGATGACGACGAGGACGAGAAGAAGAAGTTCGAGGAGCTGAAGGCTGAGTTCGAGCCTCTCTGCAAGTTGATGAAGGAAGTCCTCCATGACAAAGTCGAGCAAGTGGTTGTGAGCAACAGAATCACCGACTCGCCATGCGTTCTGGTCACCTCCGAGTACGGCTGGTCCGCGAACATGGAGCGCATCATGAAGGCGCAAGCGCTGCGCGACAACTCGATGACCACCTACATGGTCTCGAAGAAGACGATGGAAATCAACCCGACCAACCCGATCATGGTGGAGTTGAAGAAGAAGTCGAGCGCTGACAAGTCCGACAAGACCGTCAAGGATCTGATCTGGCTCCTCTTCGACACTGCGCTCCTCACGTCCGGCTTCTCCCTCGACGAGCCCACGCAGTTCGCCGCTCGCATCCACCGCATGATCAAGCTCGGCCTCTCCATCGACGAAGACGACGAGTTGAAGGCTGA
This sequence comes from Neospora caninum Liverpool, assembly GCF_000208865.1. NCBI lineage: Eukaryota > Apicomplexa > Conoidasida > Eucoccidiorida > Sarcocystidae > Neospora > Neospora caninum. The sequence goes on from NC_018390.1 coordinate 1,998,200, forward strand.
AGAAGACCTCCCCCCTCTTGAGGAGATCGAAGGCGCTGTGGAGGAAACCTCCAAGATGGAGGAGGTCGACTAAGGAACGCTCGAGGGAGCGTGGACGAGCGTCTGTCCCCTACGCCTCGTTGGCGGAGAGAGGCGCGTCGGGCAGAGAACCGGCGTAGATGATGTGAATCGCGTGGTGAGATAGAGGGACGAGAGACGTCTCGCAGATTAGAGGGAAAGCGGCTGCGCCGACGCGGCTCTCTTGCACGGTTCGCGCTTTCCGACGGGGGTGCTGGAGAAGCGGGGCGAGGTCAGCTGGAGCAATCTTGGCGAATCGGAACGGGAAAACGAGGCGGATGCTGGTTTCTCGCGCGCTCTGCCTTGCATGCGGTTGTGCGGAACACCGGGCGCGTTGTAAGGAGTCCTCGGGTTCCGTCCACGTTTCCCTTTTTTTCGTCCGGCTTCAGCGCCACTCGGACGGTGCGCGGGCTGTGTCTCTGCGCAGGAAGGAGGCAAGGGGAATCCGTGTCGTGCCGCACGAAGCTAAGGCGCGAGTCTTGAAGGGGGAGGGGTTAAAGGGAGCGAGAGGGGGGGATGTTTATGGCTCGATTCGTCTTTTTGTCCTGTTCTCAAGACGAGAAACGCTGCCCGCGATGAAGCACACAGAACGAGAAATCTGTTTGGGGGCCGGACACGTGAAGACCGTCAGGGTTCATACGAGGAAGCGCGTTTCGTGCAAGGACAGGGAGGGGGGCGGGAAGGGCGAAGGCAGCTCTCTCGGTTTGCACTGCGCCCTGGGAGAGGGGTGTTTTTGTTTTCCCCTTTCACAAAGACAACGTGCATCTCAGACGCGGTGCCCGAGATTTTTGATAACATCAAAATCAAGGTCTCATATCAGCCTTCCGAGAGAAGCGGCAGGCCGTGGGGACGCTCCGCGCGTGTTGCTCAGAGGAGTCGAGACATGCACACACGCCTTGGCGCGGTCTAGAGCCGCTGTTTTTGCACGCCCAGTTTGGGGTGCTTGCAGGTTCCAACACGCGTGCCCGCGACGTGAGTCCTCAGTCGGGGGACAAAAGCGAAGAGCAGAAGCCGCCAAGGGCGCACGCCGACCGCATTCTGTGCACGTGCAGGCAGATCTCTGCATCGTTTCCTACAGCGGTCCACAAAGGAGTTAAATGGTACACTCGGTCACTCTGCACGTGGCACACTTGTGCTGTCGCAACCGCACCATATAGAGACTTAGAGGGTTAAAAGGTGACAGGCGCACAGTTCGACAGGAAGCCGTGGGGGAGTTCAATGATGCGAGTGATCACTCGCACAGAAATCTGGAACAGGAAACGTGGAAAGTGTAATGCGGTGCAAGAAGCGCAGTGTTATGGTAGGCGTATGCGATTTCACAGCACTGCGTCTCCGGAGCACTGATACGTGTCGTGTTTCGAGTGGACGAGAAATCGGCGTGGATGCAGAGAGAGACGGAGGTGCGCGCATGCGGAGACCGAGAGAGGTAGAGCCGCCGCAGACGTCGCTGGCGAGCATCCGCCGGGCGGTGAAAGTGTTCGGGACGTTGAGAGTATCGAACAGAGAGGGAAAAGGCGTCTTTGCTCAATTCGTTTGTTCCCAAGCTGCGACCCGCAAATGTGCATCACCACTTCAGTCTTTTCATGCACGTTTATATGCATATGACGTTTGGATAGGAATAACATGTAACCTGCATATAAGGAAAACACTTTCCGAATAAAGGCTTGAGTATCCCCTTCTCATAAAGGGGACACGGGCATAACTATACCTATATATATATATATATATATATATATATATATATATATATGCACGCATCGAACCCGTATTATACGTATGTACATATAGGTACATGGATAGATACGGCAGCGGGAAGTCCTTCGAAACCGCACTCGTCAACTTGCTAGCAGAAGAAGAAGAAGTCCTCGCCTTCCTTCATTCCGAGCATGTCCAGTTTTTGCTCGAGGGAGTTGAGCGGCGGCATTTCGTACTTTACGCAGACGACGAAGATGGGTTTTTGTTCCGAAGGGGATTGAAGGGTTCTGGCTGCTTCCCAAAAGTAAATCGGAATTTTTCGCCCTTTGAGGGGCGGGAAAGAATCGACGTAAGCACCTCTCGCCACTTTCTTTGGATCGATATCGACAAAGGCCATCACCCGCCTTTTATTCTCCACAGACAAACTACGGTAGAAACGTTTTCCATCTCGACCTGAAGCACTCCCACCGGAAGAAGAGAGAAAACACACGAAGATGCGGAAGAACGTCGAAAAACAAAACGCGGGCGAAAACGCGTGAAGCAAAAACATCGGAAACGTGAAGGACCGAGACAGCCAGAAAGGCTTCCACCTTTGCCCAATCGCGATCAGAGAGACACAAAATCGTTTTCACACCAGGATACGAAAACGAAACGCTTGTTCGCTGTAAATGTCACTCTTTACAACCAGAGGAATATATATATATATATATATATAGAGAGAGAGAGAGAGAGATGCCTGTGAGAAACTCGCCCTCGGTCGCTCTGTCTATATCCATCTATCTGGAGAGTGAAGAGGAGACTTGAGATCACTCGTGACAAGGACACATATTTATTTATTCTGGTACGACATGGATATTCTGGCTGAGAGGAACCCATCCGAGAGAGCGCGAGAGCCATGTTTATTGGAGACGTGGAGAGAAGGCCAGGTAAAAACACGAAGGCATTTCCCTGCTGCTCGGCCGCGCGGCTGTCCGTTCTTACCTACGCTCCAGATGATCCACGGCCTGTGGAGGCTTTCCATCACTTGGCGTTGGAACTCGTGGATTCGGAGCTCCCAAAGGAGATCGCTGCTGACTGTGAACGACGTGCACTTTTCGTGGTACTTGTAGACGTAGAGAGGCGCGGGAAGGCGGACGAGATCCCCGCCTTCGCGGACGTGCCGGTAGAGGAAGAGAAGATCTTCCGGCAGAGCTGCTGGCTGTCGAGGATCGCCTCCTCCGAAGCCCTTCCGTGCTGCGGTCTGCGCTCGGCTCTCGCTCTGAAACGGCTGAAGAAAGCGGAGGTTTCTCCCTTCGACGAAGCCGCCAACTCTCTCAAACACCGCACGCGGCATAAACCACGTCGGCATCAACACTAAAACAGAAAGACACAGAAGCCGAGAGAGAAAGAAGAAAACGAAATGAGCGATAGAGAGCCACACAGAAACACAGATAGAGCGAGGACGCGAGAAGCACAGAGACACACACACAAAGAGACTGAGACGCAGACAACCGTGCAGGCGAGAAGGCAGAGAGAACGTGAGATGGCTAGAGGGTGACTGCAGGTGTTGCGGATGCGTGGACGGCGGCTGTGGATAAGCGGCGAACGCCGACGCGCGGCAATGACGCCAAAATCAAAGGCGCTCGACGGCGAACGCATAGAGAGACCCGGCACAGAGGTGAGACGGAAACAGGTGGCGACAAGAAGAGGAAGCAGCGAAGAAGGATCCGGAAACATATATATATATATATATATATATATATATATATATAATTATCGATCGGTAGCATGAAGCCAGATGGACAAGGCAAGCGAGAGAAAGATGCAACCAGAGGACGAAAACGAGATAGACAAGAACTGGGTATGCTAGAAACGCATTCGCATATATATATATATATATATATATATATATATATGATGTAGAGGTAGTCCCTTCAAGAGAGCAAGGGAGTTAGGAGCGAGGGCGAGATGCGGTGGTGGACTGGAACTCGGGCGAACCCGTGCTGTGTGAGCGTCCAAGGCAGAACGCTCCATTGGCCGAGGTGCCGGACGAGAGGCGAGACAGACGGAAAAAGGCCCACAAAAAGGCTGAAAGGGACGAGGCCCGGTGAAAACACTTACAGGTGCATTCGCGAAATCGGGAAGTGATCAGCTGGGCATCTGAGAGAGTATTTAGCCAGTGAGTGTACCGGCCGGTCGACTGTGGCGGGTGCCTGAGACGCAGCAGTCGAGAAGAGTCAAGTGGCGTTTTCTTTCCCCGTTCGCGGTCGGAGTCCCAGCATACACGCACACTCCTCCACCACGTCGTTTGCGCGATTTTTACGCCGCAATTCTCTCCTCTCACTCTCCCCTCCTCGGCGCACAGTCGGGGACGGCCCTGCCTGCGAGTCGAGGTGCCGTCCTGCCTCGCGTTGCTTTCGGGCTCTGCATGCGCGAGGCAGGGTGCTTCCGGCGCGTTTTCCTACCTCACAAATCCGCATCCAACGATGGCCTTGGGTCTGCGTCTCGCCTCGCGCAGCTGCAATTCGATGCGCTCAGGCAGCGCCTCGTCGTCGGCGTCCATGAAGCAGAGAAAGTCGCCGGAACTCACGCGAACTGCCTGGTTTCTTCCGTAGCCCACTCCGCCGCTCTCGGACGAAGAGGCCGAGGGCGAAGCTGCGACGGTGAGAAGGACGCGCTTCGCGAAACATTTCGGAGCCAGGCTGCCGAGCAGCACATCTAGCGTAGAATCGGTGGACCCATCATCAAAGATACAGATCTCCAGAGGCGTCAAAGAATCCCCAGAAGTCAGAGGCGAAGCAGCATCAGACGAAGGAGAAGGCGGAGAGACGACCGGATCAGGTGTTGGGCGAGCCGAAGCGGTACGCGACGTGGAACAGGGAGAGGAGAACGTGGTGTCAGGAGATGAGCCGAGGGGAGTGACCGACGAGAGCAATCGTGAAGGAGACGGCGACTCCGACGACGCATGCGAATGAGAGGTTGGTACAGTTGGAGAATCAGGTGCTAAAAGCGGGGAAGCCGCGCCCGATGATGGAGACGGGTGAGGCGGAGCACAAGTCAAAGATTGACAGGAGGCGGCGTGTGTTTTGAGGACAGCACGCGGTTGTGGGTGAACTGCAAGGCACTCCTCAGAGCGAGGACTGCGGTCGCCCCTGCTGGATGTCCCCGCGAGTCGCTCCACAGGTTTGTGCTTGGCCTCGTTAGGCGCCTCTTCGCGGGGTGAATATCGCATCTTCTTCGCTCGCTCTACTCCGCCTTTCTCCAGCGACTGCGCGTCTCCAGGCTCAGGGGTCAGTGACAGCTGCTCACCTTGTCTGTCGTCGCCCAACTGGAGTCCGCTTTCTCCTGCATTTTCCGGTCCACGCCGCATCGCGGGCTCTCCCGGCGGAGAGAGCAGCACCGGGGAGGGAGGCGGCGCGTCTTCCTGGATCCGTGCCGCTTCACGAAGCTGCCTTCTTCTCACGTAGGTCTGGGCGAGAAGAGACTCGACGGCTGCTTCGATGAAAGGCCCAGCATTCTTGGCTGTGATGATCACCGACACAGTGACGCGCGTCCCGGGAATCGCCCCGGTCTCCTGACTGGACCGGTCTACCGTGGAGCTTGCAGGCGTCGCGAGGCTTCGACATTCCGAGGAAGAAGAAGCGGAAGAAGAGGAAGAAGTAGAGGCAGAAGAAGAGGAAGAAGAGGAAGAAGAGAGGTTAGAAAATGAAGGAGACAAGCAAGGGAGAGGAATGCCGAGAGTGGAGTAGAGAGGACTTCGGTACAGGATTCGGGGCCATCGCGGGCACTGTGTGTCATGCGGATCCAGGTGGAGAAGATCAGAAACATGTGGAAGTTCCATGGCGTCGACGCAGCATCTATTTCTCGACTGTCGGACGTATCTTCTCTCGCCGAAGAGAGTGAGGTGTCCACCGCGGTGTTAAAAGTAATACCATCCAAAACGCGCTTCAAATCCTTTTCACCTGCAGATATCGAGGAAGTGTTTCTCTTTCCGTTCCGAGCAGCCTTCGCTGTCTCCTCGTTCTCTGCGGGTTTCCTGGGCAGCGTGACTCCGCAGGGAAGTCCGTGCCGGTTTGCCCAGACACTCAACAGGGAACTGAATGTACACGAGGCGAAATCCTAGCAGCACCCTCTCTCCACTCTCCACAGCCTTCAATTTTTAAAGCCGAGAATGAAGAAAAAGCCTCCCTTTTGGAGAGAAAAAATTGGCGTCGCCAGGATTGTGTTTTTTCCTCGTTTCCGCCTCGAGAAAGAACAAACGCGGGCGAAACTTTACGTTGACAAAAATGAGCAACGGGCTCCATCCCATTTTTCTCCTTTTGCTTGTCGCTGCCTGTCGAGAGAAAACGACAGAACGTTTTCCTTCATTTCCACGTTTTCCCGGGAGAAATAGCTTCGAAGCAGCAGCGCAAATCGCGGGCGGCGCATGCACGCATGTGCATGCATTTTTTTTTCGTTCAGAAAAAACCCGCGGGAGCTTTCCATCGCTGGGTCCCTGTCCTCTCTTTCGCTCTCTCAGCTGTCCAGATGAACAAAACTGAAAGCCAAAGTCTGTTTGTCGCTAACGCGTATGGAATCTCGTCGCCAAAAGAAGCAATCCGAGAAGAAAAGTACACGCGGCCAGGTCTTCCAGGACTAGTAGATCTAGGCTTTCCTCTCTCTACATAGAAATATGGTAAAGATGTGTATCTGTCATATGCCATATATATATATATATATATATAGTGTATATATACCCTATACGTTTATCTAGTGTGCACCGTATATATATATATATACATATATATCACTTTCTGTGTTTGTCCGACGTCGTGAGGATAGAGAGAGCCATTACGCGCTCCAGCGGCCGTGGACGTTCAAGGGAACCGCGTTGGGCGCGTCGAGAACGTTTCGCGTCCAATGTTCTGCCGAAAGTCTGGGGAAATCATGCTCTGTTACGGAAACGTGTTTTTGTCGAAACGTTTCGCTTTATCTAGACTCTGCTCTCTTTTTAAAGACCCATAAAAGGCTCACGAAACCTCTCGAAACGTTTCAGGATTTCAGCTGCAGGGACTGCCGCCGGAAGGTCAACCGGTTCAGTTGTGACGCTGCGAGTCTTCCTCCCCACTTTGTTTTAAACGTTTCGCCCCGCGACTGTCGCCAGTGACGACCCAGAGCGCGTGAGTAAAGGGACAGCGTCTGTTTCTCAAGTCGCGCCTTCTCGAGAGTCACGTGCATGCTTAACACCCGGGAAAAGCAAACGGCAGAACAAACGAGGCAGAAAAAGAGAGACAGAAAAAGGAAAGACAGAAGAAGAAAAGGCGGGGGAAAAAGGCGGAAAAAGAAAAGGCGGAACGCTGCGCCCTCGCCGCAACGGGGGGAGACCGAGACCGACTGCCAAACTGGGGCGCCGTCGAGCTGAGAGGAAAAGTGGGAAAAACTCCAACGTCGAGAGACACGCAAAACGCGAGAACGGAAGCCTGGCAGACAAGGAAAAGGAAACGACGAAACGAGGAGCGAAACGAACAGACAGAAGGCGCGAACAGAATCGCGAAACGGAGACCCGGTATCGGGAACGGCGGAGACATGGTCGGGAGAACAGAAAAGAAACGAGCGAAAACAAACATCCCCTTTCCATTAAACACAAACCTGTAGATGCGATACACGTGTCAGAGGCAACGCGAAAGAGGGATCGACAAAGAAGCCGGAAAACGGAGATGAAAAACGAAGCGGGACAGGCAACATGTATACCCTACTCCCAGTGTAGCTACACTGACCACGCGGGGACAGGAGAAGAAACGTGTGGAGTGGAAAATCGCGGGGAGGCGCCTTTTACACGCATCGAATGAAAGGCCAACGGACCTGAAGACGCCTACGGGGAGACGAGCGTCTCCTGCGCGTGCAGACCCTGAACCGAGGAACAACAGACACGAGGAAACAAGTTCCGCGAAAACTCTATTTCTGCTCGTTCTTCGCTTTCGTTTTTATTGCACCCGCCGCAGGCGCGTCTTCTGGGGAACTGTCCCGACCGCCCGACGACTGAGACTTCCGAGAGGCGCTTTCCTTCTCCAGCGCGTCAGCAGCTGGAGACGACGCGGCGTGTTCCCGGAGCAGCGACGACGCGGGAAGAGACAAGCGCGGGGAAACGAAGGCGCTCGAGTCGCCTGCATCCTCGCAGTCAGAATGATCTTCTGGATAGAAAAGCGGATCCTGAAATTGCGCAAAGGAACAAAGCACTCGCACGAGAGACATGCATCAGAAAAACGCGGGGCCCGCCAGTCGTCGCGCAGTAGGGTGCAAGCGCCTTTGTCTCTCGCTCGCTCTCTGGCTCTCGGTCTCACTTTTCAGTCGCCTTCCTCCCCAGCGCATTCTCTCTCTTTGTTCGCGTCGTCGCGGGTCCCCTCCAGTTGTCTCTCTTCCTCTCGGTGTCTCTTTATCGCCTGCCGTTCTCTCTCGCTTCCATGGCCTCTCCCCGTCTCTCGCTATCTCTTTCTCTCCCTCCGGCTTCGCTTTCTCTGCAGCTTTCTCGTTCTCTTTGTCGCTGTCTCGATTGGCTTGGCGCCTGTCCCTTCGACTGTGGGAGTCTCACCCCTTCGTCCATTTGCAGCGTCTTTGCATCCCGCATCAAGTCGTCGACTTCTTTCACCCCATTCGCGAAACTCTCAATCACTTCCTGGATTTGCCTCTCTGCAAAATCAACCAAGCAAAGCGACAAATGCTACTGTCTTGGCATCGTCGATGGATTTCGTTTCCCCTTTGAAGCAAATGCACACAGCGCAAAAACGGTGTCTGGCCACGCGCCGCGGCAGGGACAGTTCACATGAACTATTTTGCGCCCACAAATCCCACGTCAGCCTCTAGAGAGATGCTCCTACACAACATATATATGTATATATAGCTCTATATTTATAAATATACAGGTGCATGAATAGGTATAGGAATGGGTATAGAAATCTCTCTTCCTTTCTCTCTCGCTCTCTTCTCTCTATAATATCTATATCTATATACATCTATATACAAATACATATATACAATGTACCACGCGACTTATTGGCTTGTGCGACACACCGTAGACCCAGTGGCGGCGTGCGTCGGAACGTATGTGGATGGGTATTTGTCTGACACGGTTTGACATGTTGCAAACGGCGAATGCGAGCAAGTGTCTCACCAAATGCCTGCACGGCGCTGATGAAGTCGTTGCGAATCTGAACAGCCTCTGGAGACCCGCGGTTGCTCCGCTGTGCCTCGTGGAGGCGTTCGGCTGCCTCGTGCTCCTTGAGTTTTTCGCTCTCTGGCGAAGACAAGAGAGACGAACGGGATTCACCCGCAACGGTTGCGCTTGACACGCCCACCGAGCAGCCCTCCTCCGATACATCCACCTTTTTAGAGTTGTTTCTCGCGACAATTTCCTGCTTGAGACGATATGCATGCGCCAACTCGAGCAAGCGACTCAGCGCCCCAAACGCTTCCTCTTGGTGCCTGCACAAAAGCGAAAAAAAATACGAAAAGACAAACTCCACAAATGAAAGAGAAAAACAGGCAACAGACACGAGTGGAAAGGCAAGTGGCGTAAGGGGTGAACGGAAGACCCAACGATGTACTGACGCCGAAAGAACGAACTACGACGAAAGGGCGAGATGCAAAAAAAGACACCAATGAAGCGACAAACGCCCAAAATCAACAAAACGTTGCCAGGTGCATGCTTGAAGAAACAAAATTCCTCTCCAAGGCAATGGATCACCTAACAACCAAAATAACACTACCGTAAGACATAGGTACATATATATATATATATATATATATATATGTATAATCTATCTATTTACCTATCTCGCTGTATATATATATATATATACATGTGTATGCAGATATATGGCAGTTGGCAGGCTTCTGTGCATCTGCGGAGGTCCCGAACAGTGTGTTGGCAAGGGCGTGGAGAGGGGTCGGCGTCAGTGTCAACACAAAAACATACCGCGTCTTCAGGGCGTGTCAACACGGCCAGACGTTGTCAGAGAACCTGTGCATTTTTCGCGTATTTCCGTCCGGACGTGCGAACAGGTGGGACGCGACTTACTGATGCTGCAGATCAGCGAGGCGACGCAAAAGACGAAGCTCCAATTCCATGCGGCGCGACCGCCGCTGAAGCATTTCTCTTCCCCGCTGAACCGAGGCCAACTCGCTGCATGTGAAAAAACAATTTCAACAGTCGGCCAGCGTTTTCTCCACATGCCCAACATCCATGCACAAAGGCGTCACTGCATCTGCACACACATGTACAACTACAGAGCTGTACACATACGTATCACTACATAGATACTGGAGCTTGCTCGCCGCCATACATTGGTACCCTCATTTTGGTTAAGTAATTATACATATATATATATATATATATATGAAATGTTCTTACATCTGTAGACATGCATGTAGACAAATATAGACATAAATGTATATATATATATATATATGTTTATCTGTGGTTCCCTATGCATGTGTCTATGCTCCCTGGACAGAACTGTGTAAACCACTAACGCTATCGCCCCCCACGAGATGGAAATCCGCACACGGACGGAAAACTCGGAATCTCGTCAAAGCCGTCTGGAGATGTGGGAACCCCCACAGAGATACGCTGCGCCCCAACGTTTCACCGTTTTCTCTTACTCGACGTATGCTTCATCGAGGGCTCGTCCCTCGTGCTTCATTGTCGCTTCACCCTCGGCATCCCCACCATCCGTGCCTTCCGCCGCTACGCCGTCTAGGAAAGAATCTCTTTGTTCATTTCCTCCTTTTGCTCCGCCCTCTTCCTTCACAGTGTGCCCGGAGGCCCTGGGCGAGTCCGCTGTCAACAGGCTTTCCCCCGTCCCAGCTCCGCGATCTATTTCTCGCTTTTCAGTTTTCTTCCCATTCCCGCTGAGGCCTCGCGCCGCCTCGCCCTCCGCCACCGGTCGCTCCTCGAGGAGCGCGTCGGATGCGAGAGGCGACGCGCCTTTCAGCTCTTCCCCGGCCGTCTCCAGCGTCGATTCCTTCTCGGTGGTTGCGGCCTCGCGCTGCCTCTGCGCCTCCTCGAGAATCTGCACGGACTGACGCAAAGACTCCTCCTCCGCCCGCAACAGCTGGACCTGGCGTTCCATCGCTTCGAGGGTTGCTGCGGACAAAACGCACAACGCCAAACCGAGTCTCGAGCGAGTGAGGGGAACCACGTGCCGCGACCGCGCAGGTCCATCTCTGCATCTCAACGAAAGTGCACACATTTTCGAAGCTGTAGATACGGCCTACCTCTGGAGCACAGTTTGGCGCACCACGCTCGAATGATGTATACAGAGCTAGGCGGGGCATGCTTATACATATACATACATATATACATATATACATATATATACATATAGCTATCTATCTATATATGAATATATATGCAATCGTATACGTACAGGTACCCTTCTCGCTGGCTATATATATATATATATATATATATATATTTGAGTGTACAAGCACCCTCCTCCGAGATCCTCTCACGCCTTTTTGTGCATTCAAACACATGCGCGGGAGCGACTGGCCGGACTCGGCACGTCACTGAGCGTCGCACTCTCGTTTCTCTTTTGTGGATCGTCCGCAGACGAGCCCTCAAACAGAGAACCGCATGCAACGAAATCTACAACAGCACGTGGGGTTTGAACCCGCGCGCGCGTCTGGGGAGACCTACCGGATTGCCGCTTGTATTGTTCGTCTTCTGCATCTTCTTCGTCTTTTGTTTCCTTCGATTCTTCCACAGCGGCGGCGGGTGTCTGTACGGCCTCGCCATCGCCGTCCTGAGTGCGTCCTTCCTTCTCGGGTTTTTCCTCACTCGCCGCAAGAGTCACAGGCTCGGTTCCCTCCTCGCTCGTGGGACTTTCTTTCGCAGCGTCAAGAGGCGTCGCGACCGCCTTCCCTGCGGGTTCGGGTTCGGGCGCGGCTGGGGGCGCATCCCCGCGAGCCGAGGCGGCGAGATCGACGGGAGCCGGAATCGGAGAGTGCGTCAGACTTATGCACCGACACCAGAGAAGAAGGAGCGGCGGAATGTCCTTGTGAGATGAAATGGCTAGCCACTGGCGCATCTGCAACACACAACGTGACAAGGGAAGACAGAACGAAAGACGTGGTCACTCACTTTGAAAGAGCGCTTTTGGGGAAGACAGGAAAGACGCAAGACGAGCGCAAGTCACCCAAGGGAAGAGAGATAGAAATACAATGCTCCAAGACAGAGAAAGAATCGAAACCGGGAACTCGCGAGATCGTGCACAGCCTTTGCGTGGCAGGACCCGAGCGAGTCGTGGAAACAAAACCCGAATGTCTTTTTAAAAAACGACCGCCGTCACGCCACCGTTCACTGCCTCCGTGTTCCCGACACACAGAGGCGGTCGAAAGCGTCCAGCGGGCCTCTGTTCTGTCCTCGTGGGTGCGGCCGAGGCGAGGCGACAGCGGCCGGAGGCGCACGCCGGGAAAGCCTTGCTAGAACAGCTTACTTCTTGGCGCATGTCCTCGTCGGAAATGTTGTGGAACTTCATCGCCCGATCTTTGCATGCTTCGACGAGCTCGTCGTGAGACAGCGTGTCGACGCCTTCCCACATGAACTCCCGGTCTTCTCGGTGGATGTGGTTCAAATGGTACCTGGGCGAACGCGTAAGAGAACCCGACACAGACAGAACAAAAAGTGACGCGGAAAAGAGACGAAGTGAAAGGGAGAAACCGGACACCGACTGAGACGCAAAAAAGAACGAGAGAGTAACGAAAGAGACGCGCACGGCGCGATGCCAACATACACCCCCGCAGTGTCGCCGCCCGAAAGAAGAAACCCGAGGAAGCAAAAGCAATAACCTAAACAGGGAGGATAGGCGAACAGGCGCGCGCATGCTCGTGTCACGAACGTTCCTCTCCTATTTTCGCGTTCACTGCAACGTCTTGACAAACGATCCAAACCAAGCTACCCGGTAGAGCCTCGCACCGTCTACATGAATATACACAATTTGACATTTGTATGGACATATAGATAGATAGATAGATAGATAGATAGATAGATAGATAGATAGATAGATAGATAGATAGATATGTGGCGCCGTAGTTATGCGTATGCGCCTGCATCCATACGCTTGCGTTTCTGTGTCAATATCTCTGAAATGCACAGACTCAGACGTCGCTTGTGCTGTGCATCCCCTCGCAGCGAGCATACGCCTCGAGGCCTGTCCAAAAAATCTCCACAGCGAACGCCGCCGTAGGCGCGAGGGAGGATGCGCCGCGAGAGGCGGATCCTCGCTTTTCGCAGAGAACGTACCGGAGCTGGAGAACGACATGACTTCGCAGGCCGTAAGGTTGGATGCCGAGGAGTTGACACATCACCTGAAAAGCCGCCGCGAGCCCAAGTCACCGGGACACTCCAGCAAAGTTAGAGAAAGCCTTAAAGGTTCTAAACTTCTTTTGCTTAAAAAAAGAGTACTGACGTCTAAGTGTTAAAAGCATCGGCCAACACGCCGCCAGGCACAGGGGTTCGCATCTCTCAACTTGTTACCTGGCGCTTCCACGCTCCGCAGCGATGCATGGTCAGCGCCATTTGGTGCGGTCGGGCTACAGAAGGCGTGCGCCTGGAGCGGCCGCGTTGCCTTCAGAGCCTCTTTCAGGAGGGATCATCTTATTCACATGTGTTTTTATGCCGGTAAGGTAGAGATCCATATAGGAAGACACAGGGATACCGACAGACTCAGAACAGAAGCAGGTGTATCTACAGATCTGCATGCACATGACCAAAGGCCGATTTGCTTTAGCTCCGAGTTTGCCACTGCGTACCTGGAGAGTCTGCAAATCGAGTTTTTCCAAGACAAACTCTTCCTTGAACAGCCGTGCAAAAGAGAGGATCTCCTTCACGGAGAGGAAAGGGTTCACATCTTGCTGATCTTTCTGAAGAAGTTTTTCCTGAAACTCCTTCAGCGTCTTCGCCTTATCTTTGAGGGCGTCGTTCGACTCGTGTTCTGTCCACGGCACAGTGAAGCAGACTCCAGACATTCACGTACACAACGCGGTCCGCCCGTGGAAAAGCGGAACCTGCACATGGGTGCGCATGCGAGCATGCATCTTTTTTCAGCGACAGAGACGCCAGACATCGGGTGCCGAGCAGGAAACACGGAAGACGCCGTTCTCACCAATGATGTTCTTCGTGTGCTCGCGAACAAGTTCCTGGAAGAACGCGGCGAGTTCCTGTTTCGCCTTCAGCTTCCGGCTCAAATACGCGTTGTCCACTTGCCTGGAAACCCAAGGCATTCACCCCACACACTCCATCACGCGTCTCGTCATTCACGCTTTCGTTTGCATGCGGTTCTGTTTATTAACGTCACACAGGCTCGCGTGCAGTGTGCAAGGGCCCATCGAGAAAGCGCGCCGCGAATCCACATGTACAAGAATGCGTGCACGCGCACACGTATACACGTCTTCTAGGTAGGGTAACACTTATATTGATGGATACGTATTTCTACGCACACTCGCCTGCCACGTATTTGCATATTTGAGGGACTCGGCTTCTAGAGTGTGCAGCGAACCGACGCACGTGAGCGGTGTCCTGCCGGCAGGTGTCTCCCTTGATAGGCAAAAAGTGGACAGAGATGCATGCACATGCACCCACGAAGTTAACGTTTAGGCATATAGACCAGAGGCATGTTCTCGAGAGTAGGCGGGGACGCATGCAAACTTCCAATAGATAAGCCTGGATGGAGACAGGCACCCACCGAGGCCAACAACTGGACAGAGGTTTTCATCTGCATGCTTAGATAGATGCAGCTATAGAGAGAGACTTAAACAGCTAGGTTGGCGGACGTCGGTACAGGGATAAAACACAGGGAAAACTGATGGCAAGGGGATCGAGAGGATGTCAATTTGTCACGTGTGGTGCGCGGACTTTTCGAAGAAAGTGCTTGGGAGCATGTTGGGAAAAAGACGCAGCACGACGGGAAGCAACAGCTCGCCGAGCGGGATGATGATCATCAGCGAAAAGGGAATCAACTTCAAGGCATCTGCAGTCGTTCGCACCTGAACAAGACGCACCAGAGCCAGTCCGCAGAAGACGACACACTTTCTACTATCTCGCGCGCACACTCTAGCGTGCTTCGTATCGGTGTACATATATACATATATGCAGAGGGATCATATATATATATATATATATATAAATATATATCGATAGATGCATAGATAGATAGCTATCGATAGATAGATAGATAGATAGATAGATAGATAGATAGATAGATAGATAGATAGACAGATACATAGATATCGATACATAGATAGGTAGATTGATTGATTGACAGATAGATAGATATACATAGATAGATATAGACAGATAGATAGATAGTGTTGTAAGTAGAGCACTAGGGAGAGACGGATACTTGGAGGAGTCGTGAGGCGCTGATAGGCAGCTAGACGTCGCTGGGAGGCACGTGGCGCAAGAGACATCGACAGGGCGAGAAGCCGGAAACACGAAGGCACACGGAGACGGCTTTTCCGTCCACACGCGCGATGTTGCCTGCCGTCGCTCCGTCTCTCGATTCTTTCCCCCCCCCCCTCCTCTCTGTCGCATCCGGATCCCGCGTCGCATAGCACCCCAGCGGCATCAGCGGCGTTGCGCATTTGTTTTCCGCCGCAAACGCACCAGCAGTTTGTGCTCGTTGTACCGAAGAGGATGCCCCAGAATCTTCTTCTTGAGTAGCTGGTAGGAGACGCGAACATTGGCGTAAAACAGGCTGAAACCGGTGACTGTCCACTTCCACGTGTGAATCGCACCTACGCAGAACGCACGCCAACGTAACAGTTCTGCGTCTTCGGATGCCGCGGCAGCTCTCGCTTCTCGAGAGAAGATGCGGTAGAGACACCCAGTCGCAAATCCCCACACGAAAGCACGTCGAAGGATTCACGGTTATCTCGCCCAGTCTCGCTTATACATTCATTTTCAAAACAATGAGCAAGCTGATGAGAGACTGCGAACGGGCGCCAACATATACGTGGAGGCACACTCCTCAAGGGTGCGGAAGCGCACCTACACGCAACACCCAGAATCCCCATACATGTTTCCCTATCCACTTTCACAAATATACATAGGTATATATATATATATATATATATATATATATATATATAAACATTTATATAGGTATATATATATATGATTGTGTGGAATGCAGTCCCATATTTCGCAGTGTCTGTCACGGTCGATTTGCATGTGTGTTTGGGTCTCCTCTGATTTCCCCCTTGCTGTCCAAGATACTCCGCCCTGCGTGTCATGTCTCACTCCCGACCGATCGTTTCTCTCCAGAGCTGCTACGGCGCAATGCATAAGCGGGGAAATTCGGAAGCACGAGGAAGGCATCGCGTGTTGGGCGAGACGCGCCCGAGAGAAAAAGAGAGCAAGAGCTTTGTGTCTTTCTTTTCCAGTCGCCATCGCGAGTGTCGCGGAGATATCAGCAGCGCACGCGACGAGAGATGCGATGGGAAACTCACTTTCTTTTCCCTTCTTGTACCATTTTTTCACGATCATCGGATTCGTGATGAAGAGCTTCAAATACTTCCACACGGCCTTGGTGTACCTGTCAGAGACAAAAGCAAGGCGCCGTGAGAACAGAGAGCTCGATGGGCAAGCGCGTAGGCACGGCCGGAAATCAACGAACCTGTTTTAGCGGGTTCTGTGTGCATGCACATCGTTCCACGTTGCGAATGGAAAACTCAGAGACACAGGCCGGGTACCCCACGGAGGTTCGCACGGGCGGGAAAGCTGGACCTTTTGAGGAGGGAAACGTTTCGGGGCGAAGGACGCCGAGGCGGAGGAACAACCAGAACCCGATAGCACCACGGCGAAAACCGAAGCAGCGCCAAACCGACGGCGAGCGAGTGGAAGCGAGCGAGAGGAAGAAGAGAGGGAGAGTGAGACAGAAAGCGAACATGGAGAATGGGAGGCGATGAGAGAACGAGTAGGAGAAATCGAGGAAGCGAAGGGGGAAAAGGGAGAAGGAGCGGACGAAAAGGAGAGAGAGGCAGGAAGGAGTGGCATAATCAACTGGAGGAACTGCACTCTGGGAGACCAGAGAGATAAAGCGAGAGATAGCCTGGATGCCTGGTTTTGCTTACCTCAGAAGGGCGGAGCCGAGCCCACGCGCCACTCTCTCTAAGAGCCTCAAAATCGCCCCTGCCGAGAACCAGCGAGCGAAGAACCCCGGGCCACCATTCGTCCGGTCTCCAGCACGCCGAGAAAAAGAGACGGAAGGTCGAGTTCGAGTCTCAGGACGTGCAGAAGAAGCGGATGACGAAGCCGCGTTAGCAGACGCCGGCTCAGACTGGGAGGTAGCCGCCGGCGAAGACGAAGGCGAGGAAGAAGACGAGGAAGAGGGACACACAGCGGCAGACGGAGGAGAAGGAGGAGCGGAGGGGGAGGAAGCAGAGGTAGATGAGCCGGAAGGCGACGCTGAGGCCAGCGGTGCTATAGTCCTTCCTTCTTCCTTTCCCTGGCCTTGCGACTGTGAGAAGTGGCGTCTGGTGGAGTGAAGCAAGGGAGCGTCGCGTCTCCGTTGCGCAGCGAAGAGGGACTCAAAGGCCCCGCCAACAGCCCACACGCGAAGGGGACTGTCTCCGCTTGACGTTGCGGTCGCCGGGGCACCGGCGTGGCGCGGCGAGGCAAACGAGTCGCGAGGAACCGAGAGGCCATGGGGAGGAAGCGCAGAGAGGGCGGGCAGGGGAGACGAACGAGAGGGAAGTTGAGAAAGCGCGCCGGAAGACTGCACGGACGAGCTCACGGGCGACAGGCAAGCAGAGAGAGGACGAGACAGAAGCTGCTGAGAGAGAGACAGAAGGCCATCTGGAAGGAAAAAACTCGGACAGGTCGAGCAGCGAGAAAAGACTGGACTCGAGTTGAGCGGCATTTGGCCCGCGGCGTTTCCGAGAGAACCACTGACCCTTGGAACCGTCGCTTGATTTCTGCATGGCGTTACAGTTCCCGCGAGTCTTTCCCCCGTTTTCCCTCCCAGCTGCTGGCCTGTCTTTTCTTTCGCGCAGAGCAAGCGTGTCTGGAAGGGGCGCGTGGCGCTTGGGGCCCGAAAGGCCAGCCAAAGTCCCCCCATCGGGAGGGAGAGAAGGCCGTGAAGAGAGAGAGACTGAAGGGAAACGAGGCAAGACAGACGAAGAGAAATAATCGAAAAAGAAGAGAAAAAAGTAGATGGGCGACGGACAGAGAGGACTCGCCTTCCTTTCGGGGGGTTTTTGCGCAGGTCGCGTGGCAGAAGCACGCGGAAACGACGCAAGAGAGAGAGAAGAAGAGAAAGGAATGGAAAGAAACAGGAAGAAAGAAAGAAGAAGAGAGAGATGTGAAGGTGGAGGCAAAGGGGGAAACACAGTCACGCCTCGCGTCGTCGCGTTTTTTTTATGTAGACTTTTCTAGGAGACGGGACTGTCAGAAGCCGGTGAAAAAGAAAGGCGTGAACGAAGCAACGACCTCGACGAGTGAGGAAGGGCGGAGCGAGAATTCTTCTTTCCTCCAAGAGCAGCGGAGAGAAAAAAGACAAAAAAAGACGAGAGAACAGAGTCGAGCACAGAGAGGTCGAGTCGCTTCTCTCAAACTCTCTGCGCTGCAACAGCTCCCGCGACACAAAGTGGCCGAGGCGGTTTGTTTGCATGCGCACAGCCTCGCGGGAGAAAGGCTCGCTTCTTTGGAGGAACGAGCGGGCGGGAAGTTCTTTTGACCTCCAGAGACACTCGAAAGAGAAACAGGCATCCAGACATAAAAAACGGAAGGCAAATCCAACAGGTAGAGCATTCGGGAGAGGCCTTCATTCTGGGAAAGAACGAACACCGGCAGGCCTGCGTGGACGGCGAGAGCAAAGAGACTGCACCGGTTCCGGCGCTCGGCACGGCCGTTCGGGCCACACGGTCTGGTGTACATACACTTGAAAAGCGCCACGTGCGAGAAATGGCGAGAGATGCGCAGAGTTTGGAAACTGCGCAAAGAGAGCAGGAAGTAAAGGCGACGTTTTGAAAGCGAAGGCGCGAGAGGCTGCGAGAGTCTGAGAGGGACTGCGAGGAGACAGGGCGGAACAAGGACGAGCGGCGGAGAGGGGTGTAGCGAGAGGCGAGACTCGCAAATGGGAAACAGGAGAGGCGAGCGAGGCGATAGCGAAGCAAAAGAATACAAAAGAGAAGCCACAAGAGAGAGAAGAGAAGAGGATGCAAAAAGATGAGGAGTGAAGGAATGATGCCTCACGGAGGAAAGGCGGAAGAGGGGCGGGGGGGG